>NC_056750.1:849013991-849283991 GCF_019279795.1 Protopterus annectens
GGGCCATAAACTGACATCTGCACGCCCTCCGAACATTTCAGCCGCCAGTAGTATGCCAGGTGCTCCTGCTTCTCACGAACGTCTGATCAAAAAATTCAGTTAAGTACTCTTTTGGGGATCCTTTCAGTCAGACTGTTTTTGCTCAGTCTGGTCATGTCATCCAAAAAGGCCAAGTGTAAGTGTGGTCAGCAGATTCTCCACAAAGACACCCACAATCAGTGCCTTCTGTTTAGTTAAGGAACACAACCACAAAAACTGCGCGATCTGAAAATCATTTGTCCCCAAGACCTTACATCCCGGGTTACAGGCTTTATTAGATTTGTACTTACAGAATCGATGCTTAAAACAAATAGCATTCGGTATAGAGGTTGCATCCAACGCCCCATCTGAACAGCTGAAAAAATGGAGCGAAGACCTTGTGGCCTACTTCAGCTGCACCTCTTGCAGCTGATGTTCTTTGTGTTTCCCTGTTGCAGTCATCACATTTTGGGTTATCCATGCCAGGGTAGCCCTCGGCTGGCCCAAATACCAGAGACTTATTATTTCTGCATCGGTTGCTGTTGCTTGAGGAATGATGTCAGGTTGTCAGTAGTATAAAGTACGGCAGACTACCCCATTACGTCAGTCTTTCTTGCCGGGGAGCCCAAAGCAGAAGCAGTTTGCACGAGTACCGGTCAGCCGCTACCTGAGTTTTCATCTCCAAATTAAAGTTGAAGTCTTTTAAAGCTAAATGCCCCATTGGGGATCCTTTTTTCTTGCACTAACCGATGTCAGAAAAAGTTAATTGCCTCGCCTGTGGAAAGCAAATACCACACAGAGACTTCCCCTCTTACTCCGTCACTTGTTCAGGCCCAGACCACGATGTCCCCTATTTTCTTTTCTGTGCTTTGTTCAATGGCAGAACTATCCGTCATCGCACTCTTATTGTAGCCACATATTTTCATTTACAGTCCTCTAGTTCCAATATGACTTCAGTAAGCCATCTGACACAGATCTTCTGAAAAAATGTAAAGATAAAGACAGAGACAGACTGCACAGGTCCAAACCTACCAACGATGCTTCCGTTTAGCTAGTTGTTAGTCCTCCAGTACACAGTGATGCACTTTACACATCCCGTGATGCCCACTTCAGTTGATTCACAGGCCACTAAGCGAGACCCTTTCGGTGTCCTGTATGCCACAAAACTCTTTGACTAAGGATCCTGCTGTCATCTCTACCTTGGATGGGTCCGGAGCCGCTGAGCAGGCACCAGCGTCCAAGGAAGTCCTTTGCACTACCGAATCTCGACACAAACCGACGTTTTCTTTCTCAACTGTCGTTCTTTCAGAAACGACCAAGTTTCTTTGGCTCTGGGTTCAAACCACACCCAAGAAGCAGATGACCCACTCTCAGGCACCTGCTACCTTTCCTCAGTCTCAAATGCTTAAAATGGCAGAAGACCTTATGCTGATCAGAGGAAGCCAAGCTAACCCCTCAAAAAGGAAAAAGAGATCTATCCCCTGTAGTTTTGTCTGAACAAGAGTCAGATGAGTCTGATGCATCTGACTATGAAGACATGCAACCCCTCTCCACTTATGAGGATTCTGATGCAGAGGACTCCATTCCTTCAGCCTTCCCCCAAAGGATTTTTCCTTTATGGAAACCCTGCATACTTTAAGGGAGCATTTCCAATGGGAGAGTCAGGACTATCCTCAGTCTAAAGAGACTCAGGGGAATTCCTAGATCTTCCGCAACACAGACCCTTGGCCATCCCCCCCAGTCCTGGATGTTGTGGATGATTATTTCCTTGAATCTGGCTGGACTCTCCTGTTCCCAGAAAACCAGACCGGTACTACAGAGTCCCTGACTCGCACACATATCTTTTTATAAATGCAAGAGCTGACCCTGAGGTCATTTCTCAAGGGCCAAAAAGGATCAAAGCAACCTCTGCTAAGAATCCCACCCCCTCACAAAGAGATTTCAGAGCATTGGACAGATGGGGTAAAAAAAAGTATACACCTCATCTACTCTTGCTGTCAGGGCACTAAATCTTCAGTTCCATATGCTAAAATTTCACCAGCATACCCTGGAACTCCTCAGACAAAAAAGTCTTCCTTTCCTGCTTGCAGAATCTAAAGAATTACAAGAGTTAATGCATTCTGCAAATCAAGTAACTAAACACATTTTGCAGCGTAGTTTTGACACCCTAGAAGCTTCTTGCAGGGCAGCAGTCACTGGATCTGTCATTAGAAGACATGCATGGCTTAAGGAGCAACTGCTGCCAGACCATGTCAAATCTAAATTGTTGAATGCCCTCTTGCACAAAGATAACTTATTTTGGCACCAAGGCAGAAGAGGTCTTAAAAAAGATGGAAAAAAAGTAAAATCTATGCAAACAATTAAGGATTTCTTACAGGTACATCCCCCTAGGTTCAGTAGGCATTGTCCCTCCAAGCACTGGACCTTTCCTGCTCCTAGTAAACCGGCCCAGAGGAAGCAGACCCCCCCCCCCCCAGACACCAGCCCCAGGGAATGCAGAGATCTAAGCAGTGGACTACCTCCACTTCAAAACCAGGGAGTTCTAAACCACACCCTTATGGTAAGAAGTCACAGTGACTCACCTCCTCCACCCCCCTCTACCCACCTTCACTTATACCCCTAGGAGGAAAACTCTCCTTTCACTCAATCACCTGGGCCACCATTACCATGGATCAGTGGGATGTTCTTTGTGTTTCACTGTTGCAGTCATCACATTTGGGTTATCTGCTTGCAGTAGCCCTCAGTCGGCCTCATTATCAAAGTCTTGGGTCCTGCTTCAGTTGCGGTCTCATCTTCCATGATGTCAGTTAGTCAGGGGTATAAAGCATGCAGCCGATGCCATTACATCAGTCTTTCTTGCCGTGTGGTGTCTGAAGCAGAAGCAGTCCGCATGTGCCGGTCGGCCGACTCCTGAAATTTTCGTTTTCGAGTTTCAGAACCAGAGTCTTAAACTAAGCTAAGTACCCCTTTGGGGAAACTTTTTTTTTTCTTGCTCCTTACTGATGTCAGTAAAAGTTAACAATTTTATTTCTTGTAGAAAGCAAATACCTCATAAAGATTTTCATTCGTACTGCATTCCTTGCTTAGGCAGAGACCGCGAAGTACCTCGCTGTCAGTTCCGTGCCTTTTTCAAACCTCAAACTATTTGTTGTCTGTTTATGCTTCTAAATATTTTGGTACTCTGTTCAATTATCCAAAAATGGCTTCAATAAGCCACCCGACTACCGACATTCCAAAAAAATGCAATGGTAAAGACAGAGACAGACCGTTTAGGTCCAAAGCTGCCGACGACTCTTCTCCTAAGCTAGTTGCCAGTTCGCCGGTACTCGGTGAGCTGCTTTTACATCCCCTGATACCCTCTACTTCACATTCGCAGGCCTCTACTGAGACCCACTCAAGAGTCCATTATGCCGCAAGATGCTTCTTAGATTGTGGCACCTGCGGATGTCTCTACCTTGGATGGGTCCGGAGCCGCTGTGCAGGCACTGGCTTCTGAGGGTGTTTTCAGGCCTACTGACTTGCATATTAAACTGACACCATCTTCTTCTTCAAGGCCTAAAACTCGATTCATGCCTGGAAAACAGATGCCCAGCCCACATGGTCAGGCCCCTATGCCCAAAAGACAAATGATAAGAATGGCTGAAGACCTTATTACTCTAATCAGGGGAAGCCACCCTTCCCCCTCTAAGAGACCTAGGACTGATTTTTCCTTCTGATTCTTCTGATCAGGACTCTGAAATTTCTGTTTCCTCTGATGACCAGGATTTACCCTTGTTTACCTATGAGGATTCTGATGCAGAGGACTCCATTCCCTTTGCTTCCCCTCCAGAGGATTTCTGTTTTGGTGAAACCTTGCATACTCTTAGGGAGCATTTTCACTGGGAAAGCCAGGATTACTCTGACTCCAAAAAGAGGCTTAGGGATTTCTTACTCCTGCCCAACACAGGCCTTTAGCTATCCCTCCTGTAATGGTCATTGTTTGTTTTCTCGGAATCGAGCCTGGCCCCTGACTCTGTACCTTCTGCTCTCAGAAAACCTGATAGGTATTACAGGGTTCCCGACTGTCACAAGTTCCTCTTTAAAAATCCTTCTGCGGATCCTGAGACCATTTCACAGGGACCCAAGGGCATTAAGGCTACTACTGCCAAAAATCCTACCCCCTCTGATAGAGATTCCAGGGAGCTGGATGGATGGGGTAAGAAGGTATACACAGCCTTGGCCGTTAGGGCCTTAAACTGCCAGTTTCATATGTTAAGGTATCAGTAGCATATTATTGGATTGCTTAAACAGAAAATTATGTTGATTCCTGACTGTGCTGAAAATAAAGATTTACAGGATTCAGTGCATTCTGCTGAGCATATTTTACCGTGGTGGTGCAGCGGTAGCATTGTCGCCTCACAGCAAGAGGTTCTCCCATTCGATTCCCGGCTGGAGCGCCTTCTGTGTGGAGTCTGCATGTCCTCCGCGTGGTCGAGTGGTGTTCAAAAGACATGCGTAGGATGTGCCTTTGTTGAAGGTTGGGCATCGAGCTGGCACCTTGGCGCCGTGAAAATCTACTGCCAATCATTAGCGGACCGGATTTCCGCTGTAGCGACCCCTAACCAGGAAAAGCCGAAAGAAGAACAATGCATTCTGCTGAGAAAGTTGGTAAACTTACTTTGCAATGTGGTTTTGATTCACTAGAGGCATCTTGTAGGGCTGCTGTCATTGGGCCTGTACTTGGAAGGCAAGCTTGGCTTAAGGAGCAATCTTTGCTAGATCATGTTAAAGCTAAATTGCTGGATGCTCCCTTAAACCAGGACCGCCTGTTTGGCAACAAAGCATAAGAAGTACTTAAAAAGATGGAGGTAAAAACTAAATCTGTGTAAACTATTAAAGATATCCTGCAAGTACTACCTCGCAGATTTAGTAGGCATTGGCCATCTAAGAATTGGTCCTTTCCTGCTTCTTCCAGGCCTTCTCAGTTAAAACCCAGAACCAGCAGAACACCCAGGCTTCAGTCCCAAGGTACACACAGGACTAAGCAGTGGGGGGCTCCTACTCCCAAAACAAGGAGTAGTAAGACTCTTCTCCCCTATGGTAAACTGTCGCAATGACTTAACTTTAAAACTTCCAAGCCCTGCTCAACTGACTGCTCCTTTAGGGGGAAGGATTGCCCTGTAGGCAAAAAATTGGGAACTCATTACCCAGGGCAAATGGGTTTTAAATATAGTTTCCCAAGGACACCGATTCCACTTTCACACCTTATCAACCACAATTGGTTGGCGTGATCTTCCCCCAAATCAGTGGGCAGAGGCTCAAAAGCAAGTTCTCTCCTTCTTAAGTATCAGGGCTATTCAGACTGACCCAGAAGAGGACAGGGGACAAGGTTTCTACTCAAGGCTTTTCCTGGTGCCCAGAAAAGACAACAACTGGCGTCCTATCCTGGACCTCTCTATACTAAATACATTTTTGGTGATCCCAAAATTCAAGATGCTAACTCTTCACCAGTTGCTTCCTATGCTAGGCGAAGATGCCTGGTTGGCAACACTGGATTTAAAGGAAGCCTACCTGCACATCCCAATCAGGGAATCTTGCAGAAGATACCTACGCTTCAAAGCAGGCTTCATGCACTTTCATTCTCTGCACTGACCTTTGGCTTATCTACTGCACCCAGGGTATTCACAAAGTGCCTAGCTCCAGTCATTGCATTTTGCAAGCAAAGAAATATTCAGATATACCCATACCTTGACGATTGTGTAATTCAGGCAGAAAGCCAGGACATACTATTGAATCATCTGGCGTTTGTACAAAAATTGCTAACTTCTCTAGGGTACATGATAAACGAAATGAAATCACATCTTGTACCCTGCCCGCAAATTGTATTCCTGGGAGCAAGCTTGAGCACAACTTCCCAGATGGCTTTCTTCATGCCAGAGAAACAAGTTCATTTGACAACCTACTTCAAACTACTGGCCACAAAGACCCTGCTATCTGCAAGGCAAATACTGCAAGCCTTGGGTTCATGGCCTCCTGCTTTCTCCTAATTCCATATGCAAGACTGCATATGAGGAAACTACAGTGGTATCTAAAAGGCCTATGGTGTCAACATTCTCAGGATCTAGAAGCAATGATTCCTATCATACCTTGCCTACAGGTAAGAGTTCATTTGGTGGACAGAGGCCCGCCACCAAAACTAGGGACTTCCATTCACTCTATCTCCTGCCACACCCAAACCCTATCATCAGACGCATCAGATTATGCATGGGGGGGCTCCCTTGGCAGGGAAGTGCGTTCAGGGCAAATGGAACCCAAGTCAAGTGCACCTGCATATCAATCAAAAAGAAATGTTAGCTGTACAGAATGCTCTGACAGCCTTCAAGGATCACATTCTTCCAGGACAATTAATGGTAAAGACGGACACCACCACTGTTAAGTGGTACATAAACAAGCACGGGGGAACCCACTCATACCCTCACTGCAGACTAGCCATGGCTCTGTGGAACACAGCCTTGGGTTACCAAGTGCACCTACAGGCTCAATTCCTTCCAGGAAAGCTAAATACACTGGCAGACAAACTAAGCAGAAATCTCATGGACCCACACGATTGGAAACTGGAACCCAAGATATTCAACATGTTGAGAAACAAATGGGGGAGCCCAGAGATGGACCTGTTTGCTTCCCCCCAGAACTACCATTTGGACAAATTCTGCACAAGGACTCCCCACAAACAAGCTTGGAAAGTGGATGCCCTGTCCTTTACCTAGAAAAAACACTTTATCAGTTTATGCCTTTCCTGCACTGCCTCTTCTCTCTAAGGTGCTGCTAAAGATCATACAGGACATACCAAGGACAATACTGATTGCACCAGGCTGGCCACGCCAACACTGGTACCCCCTCTTGTGCAACTCAAGTGCCTTAACCCTGATAACTCAGAAATGGGGAACCCCGAAAGTTGACCTCTTTGCCTCCCACACCAACCATCAGCTCAGCAAATTCTGCACCAGGGAGCATCACTGCATGGCTTGGAAAGTGGATGCCCTAACCTTCCTTTGGGTCAATCTGTTGGTCTATGCCTTTCCTCTCCTACCTCTCATCCCCAGGGTGCTGCTCAAAATAAGGGAGGAAAAACCAAGGACCATTCTTTTAACTCCAGACTGGCCCCGACAACACTGGTTTACCTCTTGCTGTGCAGCCTGTCCCCACAGCCTCCATGGCATCTTCCTCAGATTCCAAACCTCTTGACCCAGAGGGAAGGGGAATTCATGCATCCCCAATTGCAGGCACTCAGTTTGGCAGCTTGGCTTATTCCCTAACCCCGAACCAATCTGCCATACTCCGTAAACAGGTTCTTATCCGTGAGGCCAGACGTCCTTGCACCAGAAAGTCTTATGCAGATAAATGGAAAAGGTTCTGCACCTGGCTCCAGGCTAAGGGAGCCAATACGGCACAGCCCTCCATCCCTCTTATCCTGGATTACTTAGCTGACCTACTACACAGTGGTCTCCCTTTCTCCTCTATATAAATTCATGCCTCTGCTATTTCTACTCTTTTTTTTTTTTTTTTTTTTTTTTCCCCCCACTGAGCAGCCCCTTTTCTCACACCCTCTGATCAAACAGTTCATCAGAGGGGCTAGCAACTTTAGACCCCCATAAGGGCACCAACATCAGCTTGGGACCTTAACTTCGTCTTGGAAAAGCTAACCCTTCCCCCTTTCGAACCAGCTGCTTCTGCAGAACTAAAATTTCTCTCCTGGAAGACATCATTCCCTTCTGGCCATCACTTCAGCCAGAAGAGTCTCTGAGCTGCAAGCACTCATGGCTGTGGAACCCTTCATCATCTTCCATGCAGACAGGGTATCCCTCAGAACTAACCCATCTTTCATGCCCAAGGTGGTGCCCAGTGTGGCTGTCGATTAATCCATTCATTTTCCCACTTTCTTTCCTAATCCCCAGAACAAGGGGAAAAGGATTCTTCACTCTCTGGATGTGCACAGACAGCTCGGAGTCTATCTGGACAGGACTAAATCCTTCAAAAAGTCTGGTCAGTTGCTGGTTATCTTTGCTACAGGGGCAGAAGGCAAAGCCATCTCCAAGCAAACCATTTCCAAATGGATAGCACACTGCATCCATTTCTGCTACAGACAGCATGGAAAGCCTCCCCCCAAGGGGGTCAGGAATTGCTCCACCACAGCAGCCTCCACCTCTGCAGCTTTCCTCAGACGAGTCCCCACCAGGGGCATCCTGGAGGCGGCCACCTGGACATCTGTTCACACTTTTACCAAGCATTACCACCTTCCTCTCTTGTCCAAATCCAGGACAGGGTTTGCCTCTGCAGTCTTGCAGGGCATCCTAGCCAGCCACTAATTTCCTTGACTGCCTCCACCCATTTCCTCAGCTTTGGGAATCTACCCAAATGTGATGACTGCAACAGTGAAACACTATGAACATAGTACAGTTGTGTACACGTACCATAAATGTAGATGTTGGAGTGTGTTCACTGTTGCAGTCCTGGTTTCCCCCCTCCATCCCCCTTTGTTCTCTTTCTCCTTTTATTACTGTTCTTCTTTGCTGTTCTCCTTTCCTTACACGGGACATATTGGTATTTATTTTCCACTGGTGGGGTTCTTCCACCAGAACCTGGCCTCCTACTTTGGGGGCTACTGACAGGTTAGGGCAAGAAAAACAGATGTAATGGGTTCGGCTGCCTTACTTTATACTACTGATGACCTGGCGTCAATCGTCAAGCAACAGCAACCGATGCAGAACTGCAAAATGTGAAGTTCAATCTCGCCGTTCATTCTTAACTGATGGGTTTGGAGCCGATCCCTCGGCTCTGGTACGGCCACATACAAAGGTCGAGTTCTTCCAGTAGCTCAAGGCCAAGACCCCATCCCATGATGCACTGTGAATTACCCCAGATCTAGTTTGCTGTGGCATCTGATCTGAGGTTCCAGTGAAAGTTCGGGCCAGTAAACTTTAAAAAAATGTTTTGTATTATAGTACTATTAGTAATTTTTGAACTTGGGTAGTTAGCTCTTATAGCTCCATTACAGTTCCCTTCCTGTGTGTATATTATATTAGCATATATTTACTCTCTAAATATTTGGCCTCGTTTTTTGGCCTAGTTATCTTTGGGCTGTGTGTGGTTGTTTACATAGCTTTTTCTATTGTAGTTATAGCGTAGTATAACAGTTTTTGGATACTTTATCTCAGGCTCTTGTGTGTGTGTGTGTGCGTGTTTAGTGCTTATTGTTAATAATTTCACACTAATTATTGATCTGCATGTGTTTAGTGTGTTGTTATGGAGGATGATAAGGGCAAACATCCAAAGTCCGGTTTTAAAAAAATGTCCTGACTGTAATCAGAAAATGTCAGCTTCTGATGGACATGTTACCTGCATATATTGTTTGGGGGCTGCCGTTCCTTTTCTTCCACGGTTCTGTTAGAGAGGGGAAGGAAATTAATGTACAGGGGGTTGTTAAAACACCCTTTTCAGGAGGCATTGAGTGAACTGGATGTGGCTAGCAGATCTTCAAAGTCCTTCAAGTTATCTGTTGAATCTAAGGTCTCCAAACAATCTAAAAAGTAAAAAAAAAATCTGTTGAGACCTTGGCTCCACAGGTTTCGGAGCAGACTGTCTTTTCTGTTCAAAGCCAGCCCACAGCCTTGGAGCCGGTACCCAAAGTGGCTCAGTCACCATTACTCCATTCGGCACCATATATTCAGTCGTCTAGGTCATCTGTCAGCCTTTCAGATGTAGATATGGATCGATTGGTGCAGAAGCTTCTCCAGGCACCAGGCCTTGCTAAATTGTTGTCAGCTTCGACCCAAGCAGTTTTGGAGCCGAAGGCCACTACTCCTGCTTTGTCTACTCTTCCTCCGGGCCATACTGACCTTTCGGAGCCAGAAAAATCAGACCTGTTGATCGTGGAGTCATTTGGGTCGAGACCGGTCCCAGTGACCTCGGCGCCGACTGTGGATTCTAGGCGCTGACACACTCCAGTCAGATCCGGAGAGCATAGTCGAACCGACTTGTTGGTGCCGACTCTCCCTCTCTGGGCTTCGGCTTGGATGAGCTCAGCTCCTACCTCCAGCTTGGAGCCCACTGCCTCGGTGCGGGGGAGTTTGACAGTTCCCTCGGATCTGTTGACTCCCTCCCATTGTAGCAGTGGTGACTTCGATGCCATGAGGAGAGCTTTGTCTCCCAAGACATCCTCGACTTCAGGCCTTGCTTCTTCACCCCCTAAAGTGCCTGTGTCTGCTTTTGCTTTTATGATCCATGCTAAACATAGAGACCCAGAGCCCCAGGTAGCCCCACAGGGTGGCCCCTGCTCTTTCGAGACCTCTCCGGAAGCCCCCACTGAGGAGGCTCCTAGGAAGAGATTGTGCAAGAGGAGACACGTGGACTCCCCACAGGAGTCTTTAACATCTGATACTGACTTGGATGAGCCAGAAGGGTCCCCACGGTTCCCCTCTGAGGATATCCCCTTTGCTGAGATACTTCAGATCCTTACACAGAGGGGTGATTGGTAGTCTAAAAACCTTACTGAGAATGAGTCAGTTCTCCTGAAGGCTTTCGTGTTTCAACCCTCCACCTCTTGGGCGTCTCCACCCTTCGATGAGCTCATGCAGTTGGTTTCCCGAAGGGCGTGAGAGTCACCAGAATCTATGGATCCTGTCTCTAGGAGGCCTAACAAATTTATATCAGCCCCACTAGACAAAACGTTCTTAACCAAAGGAGTTCCTGTTGATGCCATGGTGGTGGCTGCGGCCACCAAAAAGGAAATGTCTGAGACTTCCTCATCTATCCATCTTCCTAATAGAGAGTCTAAGATTATGAATAGATATGGGAAACGCATGTTCAGTTCAGCGACTTTTTGCTCTCCATTCACTGAACTACTTAACCCATTTTACTAGGTTGTAGAGAAATCTCCTTAAGGAGTTGAGAGATGCTTTTCAGGATACAGTAGCTGCGGTAGCCTCTGATAAAGTTGCTGCCCAGCTTTTATACCCTATTTTCAACTCATCCATGCATCTCGTATCATATGCAGCTGATGGGAACGAGTAGGGCAGCGGGTACAGAAATCGCTCTTAGAAGACATTACTGGATATGCCTGTGTTACTTCATGGAGCCCTTCAAGTAATCCATGAACACTCCCTTTGATGGCTCATCCCTTTTTAGGCCTAAAGGGAAGGAAACCTTGATCAGGTGTGAACGACTTTGTCTGCCATCGGAGTCTGTTTTTCCACCCCTACCCTACCTTATCCCAAAGGTCAAAGGGGAGGGAAAATGCATTTCCGGAAAGCCCAAGGTGAACCTCCCTCCAGAGGCAAAGGAGGGGGTAATAATGGAAGACGACGCCCTCGTGGCAGAGGGGGTCCGCAACACCTGTGTGATAAAGATCACTTCTTTGGGCAACGCTACCAGTGCTACTGAAAGGAGGCACAACTGTCGTGCTCTTGAGGCAGTTGGGGGTCGCTTGTCTTTGTATCCAGATGCCTGGCTAAAAATAACAAGAGAGAGCTGAGTACAAAGTATCATTTCCAGAGGGTACTTCATACCATTTGCCACACACCCTCCGACCATAAGGAGAATCCCGGATGTTCCACCCAGTTGCAGGGAACAGGCAACTATAGAGGTCCGAAAGTTGCTACAAAAAAGTCATCCAGCCAGTCCCAGCAGACCAAACAGGATCTGGAACTTACTCAAGATTCTTTTTAGTTCCAAAGAAAACGAGGGACTGAAGATCCGTTTTGGACCTTAGCAGACTCCACCAGTATGTAAAGAAAGAGAAGTTCCGGATCGTCACGCTTCAGTCTATACTTCCCTTCTTGGGGAAAGACAATTGGATGTGCTCGATAGATCTCAATGATGCATACTACCACATAAAGATGGCCAGGACATCCAGAGATCACCTGCGTTTCTGGCTGGGAGCCAATCATTATCAGTTTCAAGCCCTGCCCTTTGGTCTCACTACAGCCCCCAGAGTGTTCACCAAATGCATGGCAGTGGTCACGGCTCACCTGAGGTGTCTAGGATTCCAGGTATTTTCGTACTTAGACGATTGTCTCCTTACTGCCACCACCAGGCATCAACTGATTCAGACAAGGGAGTCCACTGTCACTCTGCAATCATTTAGGCATTACAGTCAACTCAGAAAAGTCTGCCTTGTCGCCATTGCATCATATTTTTTATCGGGGCAGAGCTAGACAAATCAACCAACACTCTAAGGCTACCAATGGAAAGGGTCGTCTTTGTCAGCATGTCAACACATTGGTATCAAAATACAGAGCACCAGCTTCAGAAATTATGAAAGTATTGGGTATGATGGCAGCAGCAATCCTAGCCATACCATTAGCAAGAATGCATATGCAAATCCTTCAGTGGCTGTTCACTTAATGGTCTTACCAGGAACTATCATGGGCCACACAATACTGATTACAAGCTCTTGCAAGAAAGACCTTCAGTGGTGGTTGACGTCTGTTCATGTCACCATAGGACTCCCCTTTGTTCTACCCCGTGCAGTAGCCATTGTGACCACAGACGGTTCCCTGATAGGGTGGAGGGGGGCATTTTCAGGGAAAGACTGCCCAAAGCACATGGACTGATCAGGAGTCACATTTGCATATCAGTATCCTGGAGATCAGACCAGTACTTTTGGCGTTGCAGTACTTCCAGGTCTCTCTTCCTCTAGGAACGAATGCAATTCAGACAGACAATATGTCAGTAGTCTGGTATTTGAACAAACAAGGGGGAACCAGATCTTACCCCCTTTGCCTAGAAGTCCTCAGAGTTTGGCAGTGGGCTGTTTCCTTCCAACGCTTTCTGTTGGCAACGCATATCCCAGGGAGATCCAGCATGATAGCAGACAAACTAAGCAGGGCAATCCTATTGCCACACAAGTGGTCGCTCAGGAGATTGTAAACAGGATTTTCTGCAAATGGGGCCAACATTGCTGCGAACTTTTTGCCAGTCACATGAACACAAAATGCAGAAGCTACTTTGCTCCGATTCCCCCTATGGGAGAAGCCCCGAGGGATGCACTCGTACACAGTTGGCCCCTGGTCTCCTCTATGCTTTTCCACCAATACCATTGATACCCAAGGTTCTACAGAAAGCATAATCCCTGGGAAGGACCATCATTCTTATAGCCCCTCATTGGCCTCGGCAGATTTGGTTCCCATTCCTTCAAACTCATCTCTTGGAGGATCCCTGGATTCTGGACCCAGTTCCAGACCTCATGCCACACCCGTCGGGGGACCTTAATCTCTCTCTACAGTCATTGAAGCTGACAGCTTGACTGCTCCAGTTCCCCTCATAGCTAGGCTTCATAACCTTTCCATTGAAACAAAACAGATCCTTTTGTCTTCTCACAAGCCCTCCACTAGAAAGTTGTATCTTAGTAAGTGGAAGAGATTTTCAATATGGGCCTCTAAAAATAATAATGATCCTTACCAAGCCCCCATGACATCCATATTAGAATTTTTGACTATGATCTTTAACAAAGGAGTAGCAGCAGCAAGAGTTCGAGGTCAGTTGGCTGCTATTTTTAATTTTCATCTTGGAGTTGATTGTTTAAATATCATGCCCCACAAGTTATCCAAAGCTTTTCTCAAGGGGACATTTCATATTAGACCACCTGTGAAAACTCCCTATTCTCCATGTAGTCTAAATTTTATCCTTTCACGTATTATTCTTCCTCCCTTTGAACCAGCATTATCTTGTGACCTCAAATATTTGTCGTTGAAAACCATTTTTCTGGTAGCTATTGCTTCTGCCTGCATAGTGTCAGAGCTTCAGTCTTTATCTATCAACCCTCCTTATTTGACTTTTCATGCTGATACAGTATCACTTAGGACAAGTCCTTCTTTTTTGCCCAAAGTTTGTTCAGAAACCAATATTAATCAAGTTACAGAGTTACCAGTTTTCTTCCGTTTTCATTCCAGCAAATTAGAGTATATGCTGCACCAACTTGATGTTCACAGACGGCTCAAATTTTATTTGGATAGAACAAAAGGTTTCAAGAAATCAAACTAGCTTTTTGTTTCATTCTCTGAATCCAGGAAAGGTAAACCAGTGGCTAAAACAACTCTGTCTAAATGGTTATCTGATTGTATCACTTTTGCCTATTCAGCTGCTAATATGCCCTTGCAACACAAGATTAAAGCTCACTTAACCAGAGCAGTTTCTACATCCACTGCGTTTTCAGCCAAACTTCCCCTTGATAACATTTATGCAGCAGCCACTTGGTCAAAACCTCATACCGTTATCACTAATTACAAAGTGGATAAGGCCTCCAGGGACAGAGCATCCTTTGGGTCCACGGTTCTGAAAAATGTACTCCCGTGAGCCACCCAAGATTGGTGCTTGGGACACGCTACCCATCAGTTGAGAATGAACGGCGAGATTGAACAACTTCACATTAAGAAGTTATGTACTCACCATAATGTTCCATGTGAGTTGTTCATCTCACCTTCATTCCTACGTCCCTCCCTCCTTCCCCCTCCTGGCTGATAGTTGACCTAGATGTTGCTTCATCCTGGTTGCTCAATGTCTTCTTCCCTTCTCTAGGGGAAGAACTATTGTATATGGTTATAGTATACACAGCAAACAAGGTCTGAGGTAATTCACAGTGCATTATGGGATAGGGGGCTTGGCCTCGTGCTACAGGAAGACCTCGAGTTTTCCATGTGGCCATACCGGAGCCGAGGGATCGGCTCTGAACCCATCAGTTAAGAATGAAGACGAGATGGACAACTCACATGGAACATTATGGTGAGTACATAACTTCTTATTCTCTGGTATTCGGGCCAGCTGAGGGCTACCCTGGCAGGGATAACCCAAATGTGATGACTGCAACAGTCAATACACACTAACATCTACATTTATGGTAAGTGTACACAACTGTACTTTTCTGCAGCCTGTGCTGACAATGGCCTGGCCGAGGATTTGGCTTCTGCCGGTGTAGTTAAAGCGGGTACCTCTGAGGAAGCTGTGCAATCTCGAGTGGATACCACGTACATAGAGGATATACCGGCGTCTACTTTAAACACCGGGGGGGGGGCAGTGTTAACTCTGGGCTTGTCCGACCCTGCTGCCGCCATCCCTATGCCTTGTCCAGTGGCCTTCTCCCAGCAAGATGCCAATGAGGCCTTTAAAGAGAAAATAGAAAACAAAACGTGTTTCTCTTGCAACTGAAAGCATGCCAGATTGGCGGGCCTTCAGCCAGAGTTTGTTTAATGCATTTATGGCCTTTAGACCTAAGGTCTCAGAAACCCCAGCACTACACCTCCCCTCCTAAGTCAGAGACTTCTCATTCTCGAAAGGTGGGTAGAACAATTAGAGGAGGAGGAACTGTCAGATTCCCCAGAGGATTCCCACTCTTACCCCTATCAGATCTCTTTCTCCCCTGGGATATGGATCCCCAGAGATAGGCTCTATTGAATCAGACTTCCCTGTGGAGGATTTAACCTTTGGGGAAACTTATCAATAAGATGAAAGAACACTTTCAGTGGGAATCTTCGAATATGACTGAAGTACAAAAGAGGTTTTATGAACTGATACAGATGGACTCTCCAAGTCCTTCTGCCATCCCTCCTATTCACCCAGCTTTTATCAGCCCGGACTCCCAACCCAAGGAGAGCAGATAGATTTACAAAGTCCCCGAGACAGGAATATTTCTGATTAAGTGCCCTCCTGCTGACCTAGCCACTATCTCCATCTCTACTGATAGGGCTTCCAAGCTTCTTCCTACCATTACCATCCTCCCAGCTGATAGTCAGCAAGACTGTGGAGAGATTGGGAAAGAAAATGTATACCTCTGCTACCCTTTCATTCCGAGCCACTAACTACCAAACTCACATGACCAAGTATTCCTTAGCTCTGCTAGACAAGGCCACTAAGGAACTAGCTGACATTCCAGATTGTTCAGCCAAAGCTTTCTTGACTTCCCTGCTAGTCCTCACCTCTCAGGTGAATAGGCATTTCTTAAGATGCAGTTGTGATGCAGCTGAAGCCTCAGCTAGGTCAGCTGCATCAGCCTCTGTACTAAGACAATACTCTTGGCTACGCCTTCAGCCTCTCCCTAATGACTTCAGGGCCAAACTTATTGCTTCACCTTTGGATCACTCTGCCCTGTTTGGTGAAAATGTTGCTGGCCTGTTTAAGTCCCTGCAACAAAAGGGAAAAGAATCACAGGATCTAAAACACCTCCTAGTCTCGCCCTTCCCCAAGATCCATAGGAACTACCCGGCGAAAACTCAGTTTGTCAGGAAACCCCCTAGGTCTGTGGCTCCCCCAGTCTAGAAGGCCCCCTAGAAGTCAGCCCACTCCAGCTAGAGCTTCTCCTTCCTCCAGCCAAAGGCCTTCCTTTCCTGATAGGGCAGGTAGTGTCTGACTGCCTGCCAACTTTTCAAACCCCCCCCATTTCTCCCCCTGTCTGCCCAGCTCTCTCACGGTCTCCCTGCATGGTCACTCATCTCAGACAAGTGGGTTATGTCCATCATACAGAACGGTTACTTCATGTCCTGGATCACACTTCCCAACAATGTAATTGCATTCTTCCTACCTAACTCCTCCTAATATCACTTATACATGTTCTCCCTCATGCACATGCTATTTTTTTCCCTACAACTGCCTTGCTCTGAATCTAAAGAATGGTTAGATGTAAATATTGTACATAGCTCTCTATCCCTTCTCTCTGTTAATTTTGTTCCCCTTTTTCTTCCTTTCTTTGTGCACCTTTTCAATTTGATACAACTCCATATATAATTTTACATTTGTTTTCTAAAACATTTATAATTGTATGTATAATTGCATAAATGTATGCTTGTTTTAATTGTATGTAATGTGGAGCTTTTTCTCCTCGGGCCTAAATGTAAAACTCTATGCTTGTTTTAATTGTATGTAATACGGAGCTTTTCTCCCCAGGCCTCCACTGAAAACAGGCCCTCTGGGCCCAGTGGACCTCCCCGGTTATCATACTGGCAATAAATAAATAAGTCTGGGCATACCCCAGCCACCCACCAGTCCAAGTATCCCTACTACTACAGGTCCTGGAAACCCTACTAATACAAGGCACTATAGTACCAGTGTCTACAGAATCAAAAAGAAAAGGATTCTACTCCGGAATCTTTTTCGTTCCCAGAAACTGTGTACCATGAAGGCCTATTCTAGACCTCTCACGCCTCAACCCCATCTTAAAAGTTCCTACCTTCAAGATGCTCACTCTGCCTTCCTTCTTTCCCGTCCTGCCCCTGGACATAAAGGATGCCTACCTTCACATTCCTATAAAGCCCACTTTCAGGAAATACCTCTGATTTCTGGCAGGCTCATCCCATTTTCAGTTCTGTGCCTTTCCCTTTGGGCTTTCTGCTGCTCCCAGGGTATTCACAAAATGTCTGGCTCCAGTCATCGCTTACTGTTGGACAAAGGGGATCCTTTATCGTCTATCTAGATGACCTAATTCAGGCTGAAGACCAGAACACACTTCTTCACACCCAGACCCTTCTGCTCCTCCTGCAGTCCCTAGGATTTCTAATAAACTTGCCAAAATCCCATCTGAAGCCTGCACAGGACATTGTCTTCCTGGGTTGCAGAATCTGGACATACCTTATGAAGGGGTCTGTATTACATCGAACTCACAGGAATCCAAAAGTTGTAATATCCAACCCAAATGTTCAAAACACTGAAATAGTGAAGCCATAGAACACCGATCCCACCCGGGGGAAAAAATGGGCCATTTTCACGGCTTTGCTATTTCCTCCATTGTGGTGTGATCTCAGAGTTAGTATATTTAATTGGGGGCAAAGCTCCTCACATCAGGTTGTGCTTTGTACCGGAAGAGTGTTTTTTTTTCCCCTGAGGAAAAAAAATCACCGTTCTGTGTTTTCGTACTTTTTGGGTTTTAAACTTAACAGTTCGATATTACATCGTTCGAACTCATGTGAGTTCGATGTAATATAGACCCTTATCCTACCACCAGAAAAGGTGGTGTCTCTGACACACCACCTATTGCTGCCCTTCAATCCTCAAAACTGACAGCAAGGCAATTTCTTTAACTTCTGGGTTACATGGCAGCCACCATACCTATGTTGCCCCTAGCAAGAATGCTCATGAGGAAACTGCAGTGGTATCTTCGATCAGTGTGGCCTCAGCACTCCCATCCTCTAGAGTTCAGAGTCCCCCTCCTTCCTTGTTTGAAACAGGAACTAAGGTGGTGAGTGGCTCAGGTGGCCCAGAACCCAGGCCTGTCCCTACAAACATCCATTCCCTCCCAGACTATGCACACAGATGCCTCAGGTCTGGGTTGGGGAGCAATCCTAGGACAGAGAAAAGTGCAAGGTTTGTGGACAGACCGACAAGCTAGACCACATGAACGTCAGAGAAATGAGAGTGAGCCTCCTTGCTCTACAAGCCTTCCAGCCCTGTTAAGATATTCACAGACAGCACCACAGTTATGTGGTACCTCAACAAACAAGGAGAGATGAAGTCATACCTTCAATGCAGACTAGCTCTGCAGGTGTGGGAAGTAGCCACTTCACAGGGAATTACCCTGCAGGCAGCCTACATACCGTCCATATGCAACTCCCAGGCAGATTTCCTAAGCAGAACCACTTCAAACAACCACAAATGGATGCTTCAAAGAGATGTTTTCCTAAATCTGGTCCACATTTGGGGTGTACCACAAATAGACCTGTTCACCTCCTCCATAAACAGGCAACTTCCTAGATACTGCACCAGGTCACACAACCCCATTGGTACTGGTGACAGATGCCTTCTCGATAACCAAAGGGGAAATTTCTGTATGCAGTCCTACCTTTCCCCTTGATACAAAAGATCCTGCTGAAAATTCAGCAGGACTCCCCAAAAGTGTTGCTGCCAACTCCCTACTGTCCAAAACAGCACTGGTTCCCCCGTCTCCTTAATCTGTCCAAGGGCAATCACCACAAGTTACCCCCCTCAGTGGACCTGATCACGCAGCAGAAGGGGACTCGGGTATACCCACAGTGGCAATCCCTGCACCTCACTCTGTGGCTGATAGGATTCTGATCCCCTTCAGACACCTGTACAACGAGGACTTGCTCAATGTCCTGCAGGAGGCCAGGAAACCCCACAATAGAAAATCCTATCTCTCAAAATGGAAAAAAAAAATCTATTTGGTGTCACAAGACAGCTGGACCCACTGAAAGCGACATTCCTTTCATCCTGTCTTACCTGTGTGAACTAATGCAGACAGGGCTGTCATACTCATCTCTGAAAGCACATCTGTCTGCTATCTCTGTCTCCCTCTGGATCCACCCCTTGCATCCAGACGCTTTGCATAACTGTTCCTCAAAGGTTTACTACACTTGAGACCATCAAAGGTTTACTACACTTGAGACCACCCAGGAAACAGTCTTCTCCTCCCTGAGATGTTAACTGTGTACTAGAAAAAACTGCGGTGGTGGTGCTGTGGTAGTGTTGTCGCCTCACAGCAAGACTTTGTGCCGTTCAATTCTCAGCTAGAGCGTCTTCTGTGTGGAGATGTGCGTAAATGGGCATACCTTCATTGAAGGTTTTGCGTCAGGGCTAGCAAACTCGACACGTAAAAAATCTACTGCCAATCATTAGCGGACTGGAGTTCCGCTGTGGCGACCCCTATCCGGGAAAAGCCGAAAGAAACCAACAAACTAGAAAAACTCACTCTAGCTCCCTTTGAGCCAGCAGACAAAGCTGCCATAAAATTCTGCATGTGGAAAACTGTTTTATTGGTAGCCTTGACCTCTGCTAGAAGAGTCTCAGAGTTGCAAGCCCTTATGGATACACCACCATTTTTAGTTTTCCATCTGGACAGTGACTCTCAGGACTAACACCTCATTCACCCCCATAGTAGTGAATGACCTATCCTTGAACCCAGACCATCCACCTGCCTATCTTCTTCCCAACCCGCAGGGGATAGTGATTGTGTACTTCATTCCCTTGACATCCACTGACAACTTAGATTTTATCTTCACAAAACCAAATCTTTTAGGAAATCAGACCAACTGTTTGTCTCCTTCCATCCCAGAGCCCTGGTCAAAGCTGTGAGCAAATAGACCATTTTGGCCTGGATCTCCAGGACCATTTCTTTCTGGTACCTTCACTATGGAAAGATCCTGCAGGCCAGTGTCAAAGCCCATTCCACCAGAGCTATGGCATCTTCTGGAGCCTTTTTTAAGGGACTTAGACACTAACTCCATACTTGAGGCAGCTATTTGGTCCTCAGTGCACAATTTCAGCAAACACTACAGGCTGGACCATATCTCCAGAGCCAGGGCAGGATTTGCCAGGGCTATCCTACATAGATTCCTTGAAACATCATCTAGGCCACCTCCCAATCCTCAGTGAGCTTTGGCACTCACCCATATGTAGAATACTGCAACATTGGAGTAGAAGGACATAGGAAAGTTGTGTAAAATCTTACCATAACCATAGATGTTCTTCTCTTCCATGTTGCAGTATTCCTTCCCTCCCACCTTCCCCTCTTGTCAGACTGCACTTGCTCTCCTGGGTTACATTGGACAGGCTATGCCCTTATAGGACTGGCTCATACTGGGGTCCCCTTTTATGTTCAGTGGGCTGGTGCATGCAGACTTTTATGGCCCACATACCTGTAGTCACATCAGACATCTGACGCACCTAGAGGGACTGAAAATCTGTGAGAACCTGGCTGATTGAGCTGGAGGGTAAACCCATATGTAGAATACTGCAACATGGAAGAGAAGCGCATCTATGGTTATGGTAAGATTTTGCACAACTATTCTTTCTTATCACTAATTGTTTAGTGGTAGCAGAAGTTTACTGTTTGAACACTGTTTTTAAATGTCTAATCTATCAAGAACATATTGTAATACTAAACAGTGTGCTTCCTTTCAGGATTCAGACTTCAGTTTGCCACCTGGCTCTGCCCCTAGCACAGTATCCAGCTCCACATTGCAAGATTCTCTGGCCAGCAATGTGAGTATACTCCACTGTTTTCCCCTTGTGTGTTGTATAGTGTTCTTTGTTTTGACTTTGTTGGATGAAGTGAGTAGTACAAAAAAGGTCAGATATATAAACAGTGTTGGAGGAAGTGTCCAGCAACAGTTGTTGAAACTGTCTTTATCCATTGCTTCTACTTGGGATTTCACCAAGTAGGTGAGCATGTCCTGATGTCACATGCACTGTGGCATATGTTACTGGAGTTGTTCCAGATATTCAGTAAAATCTCTCTCTGTACTATTTAGTAAATTACCCCGGAAGTGAAGGCTGCAGTTTGTAGCCTACTGTTCTGGTTTGCTTTTGTTTCAGATGTGGTATGATGCTACAATGCTCTGTATTTTATTGTTGCATTCGGTTAGTTTATTTTAGCAGTACAAAAGTTTTACCAAGTTTATTTATCACTCACTAAATTGCAGCCTGAGTTTGCATATATTAAATATTCAGGAATATTTTACATTTTGCTATTTTCATGCGTTGTACATGGTTTGTCATGACTGCAGACTTAATCTTTACATCATGACTTCATATTTTTCATTACCTACCAACCCTCCCACAGGTTTGTCTTTGACAACTGTCTATCCCAGGTATGCCATTTGTTTCTATGCATTTTACGTTTGTCCTTTAAAGATACAGTGCTGTGCCCAGTAAATCATCTGTCTTAGTCCTTGACTTCCACTTGCTGCCAGCAGCATTATCTTGGCACTTCTTACCCTAAACAACTCAAAAGCATCCGCTCCTTACAGTTTTTTCTTCCAATATTTGTATGTCATTCTTTAAGGATATCTTAAAATCGGTGCTTTCCATACATACCCAGAATATTTTTTTCTGCCTTCTCCTTACTTTTCCAATATATCTTCCCCACTGTGGGAGGACGATCCTTTGAAGGTTACCAGATATGTAAAAAAATATCTGTGCAAACTCCAGTATCCTGAACTGCTGGACTTTGTCATTTACTTTGGGTGACGTACATATCTTTTCTTGTTTGCCCATTTGTAATTTATCTGGTCTTTCCAAACCTTTTTAAGCTCCTCTTATTGATTCTTAAAGTTGTCACGTAATGTTTTACGACTCGCTACTCACATTTTTGGTAGCAATGTATGTTGTTTACAACTGCAAACTCTGTTGAGGATGTTCATTCACTTCCTTCCCATTCTGCATTCTTCTATCGATCTTTGATTTTGGGAGATGGTACCAAACCTGCAAGTCAAGTATTTCCTTCCTCCTAATGTATTACTTTCCACTCCATATGTAATAGTTCCCGTAGCTTTGGCTCCTTAGCTGATTTTCTGCAGTTACTTCCGGCCATGTCCTGCTTAATTTGTGCCTGGTTACTGCAGTTACTGTTCTGTATAGCTATTGGAAGATTCTTTGATCCAAGTCCTGCACTGCTTTAGTCCTTATAAAATTGTCTGCCACTTCAGTAATTTAATATGGTCCATAGTTATTACTGTTTTCATTAATGGTTTGCATACAAAATAATTTCTTACCCTTTGTACTTCCCCTTGTGTCACCCTTTTCCATGTCTGTGTCCCTCAGCTTGTTATATGTACAAGTCTC
Organism: Protopterus annectens; assembly: GCF_019279795.1. Lineage (NCBI taxonomy): Eukaryota > Metazoa > Chordata > Ceratodontiformes > Protopteridae > Protopterus > Protopterus annectens. The sequence continues at coordinate 849,036,549 of NC_056750.1, forward strand.
AATTGTGTGGCGTTAAACTACCCCTTAAAATATGATCATCCTAATCTCACTTGCTCACTATAGAGAATCATCTTGTCCTTTTTAACTATTCCCCCCTTCCCCTCCCAAATACTTTATGAAAATTCCTTATTAATTGTCTTTCACATCTCATTTGACTTGTAAGAATATTCCTGGGGTATATGTATAATCAAAGGAACTGTAAACATTCACTGCTTGTGTCTTGCTGTCCATCTTTATAATTGTAGCTCTCCAGTTACATATATTTTGTAATTTTCTGTATAGTCTTCTCTCCTGTGTTGTTCTGTCATGACATTGTCCAACTGCCCAGAAGTTCAAAGCCAAATAAGAGATGCATGTCTGGTTCTGTGCTTCCATGGCATTGGCCAAATTCTATGGGAGTCTTCTGCCTAAGGAAGAGCATGGCAGTAAGAGAGGCAAGGAGCACCTAGAGATGTGCATTCTGGCTTGACTGACTCTGGGTATGGTGGGGTTCCTTTGCAGCCCTCTGGAGAGAGAGCTTTCTGCTGGTCATCATGCCTTTGGAATTTTGCATGTCCTCTTGAACCAAAAATCTGAAGTTAATATTCTTCCTATTCATCACTGATGGGTTTGGATGTTCATCGTGTTTCACTGTTGCAGTCATGACTGTAGGGTTCTCCCCTGCCAGCAGGCAGCCCTCGGTCGGCCAGAATCCCAAAGTCTGGGTCCGGCGTCGGCTGTTCAACCATGCTCCCTGACGTCAGAGCGCCAGGAGTACAAAGCTGACAGCCGACACCATCTTCTCCAGTCTTTCTTGCCGTGCGGTGATGACAGTTCACAAGTGCCGGTCGGCTGACTCCTGACGATTTTTTTCTGATAAACTTCAGCCCGAAAATTTTCTTCTCCACTCAAAGCTAAGTACCCCATTGGGGAAACTTTTTTTCTTGCTCCACTCCGATGTCAGAAAAAGTTAATAATTGTATTTCATGTGGGAAGCAAATACCTCATAAGGATTTTCATTCTTACTGTATTCCTTGCTTAGGCCCTGACCACGACGTAGCTAGTTGTCGGTTTTGTGCTAGGTTCAATCAACGTACAATTAAGCGATGGTACGATTTTGCTTTTCATTACTTCGGTAGGCGCTTTAACTACAAAATGCCATCGGATACGGTTCCGGCTACCGGAGTTCACAAATGTCGCAAGGATAAAGACAGGCCTCCGAGGTCCAAATCTGATGATAGCGCACAAGCTGAGCCAGCTTCAGGTTCAGCCGTCATCAATGAGGCGCTTTTGCAGCCCCTGTCGTCGGCCATTTCAGAACCGATGGCCGAAACGGACTCTCATGAGGAGCCAACCAGGCCTTTAAATATTTCTATTGCAGGACCTTCGGACAATGCTCCTTCGGATGGGTCCGGAGCCGCTGTGCAGGTACCGGCTTCCGAAGGGGTTTTCAGGCCTACTCAGCTTCTAATAAAGGCAAAGCCAAAGACAAAGGCAAAGACTCCTTCTAAATCAAAGACTGCAACACAGGCCTCTTCTGAACTGGCTCCCAAGTCACAGAAACAGTTACTCAAGATGGCGGAGGATTTACTTACTATGATAAGGGGTTCACATCCCCCTCCAGATAAAAGGCCAAGGCAGGATGTTTATTATGATTCCTCTGATCAGGCTTCTGTTTCCTCAGTTTCTTCTTCTGACCAGGAATATTCTTTCCCTCCTTATTAGGATTCTGATGCTGAGGAATCCATTCCTTCAGCTTCTCCCCCTGAGGATTTCTCTTTTGGGGAAACTTTGCATGAAATGAGGGAACATTTCCACTGGGAAGGACAGGAGTATTCAGAATCTAAGAAAAGACTGAGGGATTTTCTTCTTCTTCCCCAGCATAGACCCCTGGCTATTCCTCCTGTTTTGGATATTGTGGATGATGCCTTTTCGGAGGCTAACTTAACCCCTGACTCTTTTCCTCCTGCTCCTGTTAAGCCTGATAGATATTACAGGGTTCCTGATTCCCACCAGTTTTTATACAAGAACCCTTCTGCTGACCCTGAAACCATTTCTCAGGGTCCTAAGGGAGTTAAGGCCGCTTCTGCCAAAAATCCCATTCCTACTGAAAAGGATTCTCGATCCTTAGAAAGATGGGGCAAAAGTGTACACTTCTGCTACTTTGTCCATTAGGGCTTTAAACTGTCAGTTTCATATGCTGAAATACCAGCAATTTCTCTTGTCTGTTTTAAAACAAAAGCTTACTTCCATTTCTGCCTGTGCAGATGATAAGGAATTACATGACTTATTGCATGCCACTGAACAAGTTGGGAAGCATGGTTTACACTGTGGATTTGATGCCTTGGAGGCTTCTTGTAGGGCTGCTGCCTCCGGCACAGTCATTAGAAGGCATGCATGGCTAAAGGAACAAAATTTGCCTGAACAAGTAAAGGCTAAATTATTGGATGCTCCTGTTCAGCATAATGTTTTGTTTGGATCAAAAGCTGAAGAGGTGATTAAAAAGATGGAGGATAAGGCGAAATCCATGCAAACAGTTAAAGATTTCTTACAAGTACAGCCACCTAGATTTAGCAGGAATTGGCCTTCAAAAAATTGGTCCTTTCCTACTTCAGACAGGCCTCAGAGGGGTAGATATAGACGCTTCCAGAGGAAGGCCTCAAACACAAGCTTCTTATAGACCAAGACAGTGGACTGCTTCCACCCCTAGGGGAGGAGAGAACAGGGCACAAACTCAAAGGAAACAAACTCAATGACTCCCTCTGTTGGGCTACAGGAACTTCTTGCCTGGAAGCCCCTCTCGGAGGAAAACTCTTTTTATCAAAATTGGACTCAAATAACCCAAGACAAGTGGGTTTTGGATGTGGTTTTAAGAGGTTACAAATTCCATTTTCATACCTTGCTAAGGCCAAGCGGATGGCCAGACCTTCCAAAACATCAATGGACGGAGGCCTTAAACCAGGTGGAAGCTCTTTTGGCTATGAATGCCATAGAACTGGTTCCACTTTCAGAGATGGGAAAAGGTTTTTACTCAAGGCTCTTTCTAGTCCCCAGGAAGCAAAACTCATGGAGACCCATTCTGAATCTGTCGGTCTTGAACACCTTTCTAGAGATTCCAAAATTCAAGATGCTTACTCTACAGCAGCTACTTCCATATCTGTCCAAAGATGCATGGATGGTAACTTTGGATTTAAAGGAGGCATATTTACACATTCCCATCAGGCAGGATCGCAGAAAATACCTCAGGTTCAAGGCCGGATCGAGGCACTTTCAATTCTTTGTGCTGTCCTTTGGATTGTCTACTGCGCCCAGGGTCTTCACCAAATGCCTGGCTCCAGTAGTAGCATACTGCAGACTCAAGGGAATTCAAATTTACCCTTATCTGGACGATTGTCTAATTCAGGCAGACAGCAAGGATGTCTTACTCCAGCATCTAGAATTTGTACAGAACCTCCTCAAGTTCCTGGGATTTTCTGTAAACATAAAAGTCAAATTTGACACCATCACAACAGATAACTTTTCTGGGTGCTCTTCTAAACACCACAACCCAGATGGCATTTCTGACATCCGAAAAACAATTACAGCTGGCTTCAACTTTCAAAACCTTGGCAACTTTAACTCAACTATCTGCAAGGAAATTCCTGCAGGCTTTGGGTTACATGGCCTCCTGCATCCTTCTCGTACCATATGCAAGACTACACATGAGGAAAATACAGTGGTACCTAAAAATTGTATGGTCTCAGCATTGCCACTGTTTAGACATACTGATCTCCGTCCTTCCTTGCCTTCAAAAGGAATTTTTTTGGTGGTCCAGGGCATGTGCTCTAAACAAAGGGAAACCCTTCCGTCTGCCTCCTGCCACTCAGATTCTAACCACAGACGCCTCGGATTATGCTTGGGGAGCCCATTTTCAGGGTAACTGTCTGCAGGGCCTTTGGACAAAGGATCTGAAGCACCTGCATATCAATTTAAAGGAAATGTTAGCCGTTCAGAAAGCTCTATTGGCCTTCAGGAATCTTTTACAACCAGGACTACTACTACTACGGACAGACAACACCACAGTTATGTGGTACATAAACAAGCAAGGGGGATCTCATTCCTACCCCCTTTGCAGACTAGCCATGGATCTGTGGAACACAGCTCTAGCTTGCAATCTGGATCTTCAAGCTCAGTTTCTACCAGGGAAACAAAACTTCCTGGCAGACAGTCTGAGCAGAAACCTTTCGGATCCACACGAGTGGATGCTGGACACCAAAATATTCAGGATGATAACAGCAGTCTGGGGATGTCCTCATATAGACCTCTTTGCATCCCATCTCAATCATCAACTACAGAATTTTTGCACCAGGACTTTCCACAGAGAAGCTTGGAAAGTGGATGCCCTGTCATTCAGTTGGAGGAACCTCTCTGGATATGCCTTTCCATCTCTTCCTCCTCTTCCACGGGTCTTATTGAAGATAAAACAGGACAAGCCCAAGATGATAATCTTGTGCTGGCTCCAAATTGGCCTCTGCAGTTTTGGTACCCAACTCTAAAAAAACCTATGTTTGGAGCCCCCTTGGGTTTTACCTCAGTCTCCGAACCTTCTGTCCCAACATCAGGGTCAGGTTCTACACTCTCATGTCAGAACTCTCAGCCTGGCGGCCTGGTTAATCCAGGGCCTTTGATTTCTTCTTTCCTACCCAAGCAGGTTATGGATGTCATTTTAGAAGCCAGATGTCCTAGCACTAGAAAATCTTATGCAGGAAAATGGAAAAGATTTTGTTCCTGGATGCAGGCTCAGGATTCTGATCCTCTTCTTCCTAACATTACCTTAATTTTACTTTACTTGACAGATCTCTTTCATAAGAGTCTCTCTTTCTCTTCCATTAAGATACATGCCTCTGCTATTTCTGCTCATTATAATACAGACCCTCCCATCTTTTCCCACTAGCTCATGAGACAGTTTCTCAGAGGAGCTAAGAACTTAAGACCTCCTAGATCACCTCCCATTCCTGCTTGGGATCTCAACTATGTTTTGGAAAAACTAACCTTGCCTCCTTTTGAGCCTGCTGCCTCTTCTGACATCAAGTTTTTATCTTGGAAGACAGCTATCTTGTTAGCCCTAACCTCTGCCAGGAGAGTTTCAGAGTTACAAGCTCTTATGACTGTGGAACCTTATATTATTTTTCATCAAGACAGGGTATCTTTGAGGACTAATCCTACCTTCATGCCTAAGGTGGTTTCCAAAGTGGCTTTAAATCAAACTATTCACTTGCCAACCTTTTTCCCCACACGTCAAAATAAAGGGGAAAGGATCTTGCATTCCTTGGATGTACACAGACAACTACGTTTTTACCTGGACAGAACCAAGGACATCAGAAAATCAGAACAATTTGTTTCTTATGCTTCAAGTTCCCAAGGTAAAGCCATTTCAAAACGGACCATTTCTAAATGGATTGCTCATGGAATCAGATTTTGTTATTCACACCATGGAAAGCAAATCCCAGGGAGTATACGGACTCATTCCACCAGAGCGGCTGCCACTTCTGCGGCCTTCCTCAGGGGAGTTCCTACCAGAGACATTTTGGAAGTTGCAACTTGGAGTTCAGTGCATACTTTTTCTAAGCACTACAATCTACCTCTCTACTCTAAGTCTAGGGCAGGCTTTGCCTCTGCAGTCTTGCAGGGCCTTCTAGCCGCCCCTTCTTCTTTATGACCACTTCCCTTTCTTTCAGCTTTGGGATTCTACCCTATAGTCATGATTGCAACAGTGAAACACGATGAACATAGTACAGTTGTGTACACCTACCATAAATGTAGATGTTCGAGTGTCTTCACTGTTGCAGTCTGGTTCCTCCCTCCTGTCCCCTCTTATTTTTACTTTTGTGTAGTTCCTTTTTTCACCATTCTTCTGAGGTGTATTTGCAAAGGTTATGGGACCTTTTTCATTTTGGGACTCCTGACATATGGGGCAAGAAAAACTGGAGAAGATGACGCCGGCTGTCAGCTTTATATTCCTGGTGCTCTGACGTCAGGGAGCATGGTTGAACAGCCGACGCCGGACCCAGACTTTGGGATTCTGGCCGACCAAGGGCTGCCTGCCGGCAGAGGAGAAACCCTACAGTCATGACTGCAACAGTGAAGACACTCTAACATCTACATTTATGGTAGGTGTACACAACTGTACTTTCCGAGCCCTCGGAACAGAGTCTGCCTAATACCAAGCTAGCGTACACCAAAAACTCTCGAGCTAAGCTGCTACTCAAAATGCCCTTCCCCAATTACCTCAGATCTCGTTTGCCACGCAACCATATAGCAGCGTTTCACCGAGCTCTCCAGCTAAGTGTTGTATTTTTCAACTTTTGCAGTATTTTGTAAGTTTCTTTCTCAAAAAACTCCTATGTTTCTTGATGTTCATCGTGTTACATTGCTGCAGTCATTACACTTGGGTTATCCTGCTGTCAGGTGGTCCCTCAGTCGGCCAGAGTTCTAACGTCTTGGTCCGGCGTTGGTTGCTGTTGCTTCTTCTCTGACGTCAGTGCGCCAGGGGTATACAAGATGCAGCCGACACCATTTTCTTCAGTCTTTCTTGCCGCGCGGTGCCCGAAGCAAAAGCAGTTCACAAGTGCCAGTCGGCCGACTCCTGAGATTTTCATTCCGAATCCAGAACCGAAGTCTTCTACAAAGCCAAGTACCCCGTTGGGGAAACTTTCTTGCCTCAGACCGATGTCAGTAAAAGTTAATTGTATTTCTTGTGGGAAGCAAATACCTCATAAGGATTTCCATTCTTATTGTATCCCATGCCTAGGCCCAGACCACGACATCACAGGTTGGCAATTTTGTTCTAGGTTTAACAAGCACACTATTAAACGTCGATTTGATTTTGCCCGACATTATTTTGGCAGAAAATTCATTTACACCATGCTGTCGGAAATACCGATGACCGGGATACACAAAAAGCGCAAAGACAAGAACAGGGATCCGAGGCACAAAACTGACTAAGCCTCTTCTAGGCCAGTCGCCGATTCTCCGGTTTTCAGTGAGGCACTTACGCAGCCCCTGACCGCTTCTTTGGAACCACAGGCTGTTTCTGATTCCCACGTGGAGATGGCTGGGCCTTCGGATACACCAGATTTACGGCCTACCGAGACCAACCCTTCAGAGGGATCCGGAGCAGCTGAACAACCCTCAGTTTCAGAGGGTGTTTTCAGACCTACTCAGCTAACCATTAAATCTTCTGCCAAGTCTAAAACCCCTTTAAAAGCAAAGAAACAACTACAACATTCACCAGGACAGGCCTCCATGCCTAAGAAACAGATGCTCAAAATGGCCGAAGACTTAATTACTCTGATCAGGGGATCCCACCCTCCTCCTGATAAAAGGCCTAGACAGGATGCAGACTATGACTCATCCGACCAGGTGTCCATCTCTTCAGATTCATCCTCACACCAAGGATACTCTTTACCCCCTTATGAGGATTCTGATGCTGAGGAATCAATTCCTTCAGCCTCTCCACCAGAGGGACTACTCCTTTGGGGAAACCTTACATACCATGTGGGAGCAATTCCATTGGGAGGGCCAGGATTATTCAGAATCCAAGAAAAGGCTCAGATTTTCTTTTATTACCTCAACACAGACCCCTTGCTATTCCGCCAGTGTTAGACATTGTGGATGATGTGTATTCTGAATCCAGTTTAAATCCTGATTCCTTAACCTCCTGCTCCAGTTAAGCCAGACAGATATTAGAGTCCCTGACTCTCACACATTCCTTTATAAAAGCTCTGTTGCTGACCCTGAAACTATTTCCCAGGGTCCCAAAGGGGTAAAGGCCTCTACAGCAAAATATCCACTCCCTTCTGTCAGAGATTCCACAGCATTAGACAGATGGGGAAATAAAGTATATACGTCTGCAACTTTGGCAACGAGAGCCTTAAATTGCCAGTTTCACATGCTAAAATATCAGCAATTTTTGATGTCTCAGTTGAAACAAAAATGCTTCCAAATTCAGATCTTCCCAACTATAAGGAAATGCAGGATTTATTGCATGCAGCTGAACAAGTGGGAAAACATACTTTGCAATGTGGTTTTGATTCATTAGAGGCCTCCTGTAGAGCAGCAGTTACAGGGTCTGTCATTCAAAGACATGCTTGGTTAAAAGAACAGACTTTACCAGATCATGTTAAAGCAAAATTATTGGATGCACCTTTGCAGCAGGATGTTTTATTTGGAGTTAAGGCAGTAGTGGTATTAAAGAAAATAGAGGATAAGGCAAAATCTATGCAAACGGTGAAGGATTTCTTACAGGTTCAGCCTTCTCGATGTAGCAGAAATTGGCCAACATAAAATTGGTCCTTTCCAGTTGCAGACAGACCTCAAAGGGGCAGATACAGACGTCCAAGAGGCAGAGGTCAGCCACAGGGTTCTTACAGGCCTCGACAATGGGGTGCTTCAACCCAGAAAGAAGGGGAAGACAGGCCTCAACCATATAAAAAACAGCCCCAATGACTTCCCACTACAGCTGCCAAGCACTTCTCTCTTGGCAGCCCCCTTGGGGGGAAAACTAGCACTTTTCTTTCACAATTGGCATATGATCACCAAAGACAAATGGGTTCTCAACATTGTATCTCAAGGTTACAGGTTCTACTTTCACACTCTGCCAAGGTTAAAAGGAATGCCAAATCTCTCACCAAATCAATGGGCAGACGTTCAAAGACAAATTATAGCACTCATGGACATGAGAGCTATTCAAAAGGTACCAACACAGGAGCAAGGACAAGGATTTTACTCAAGACTCTTTCTGGTTCCCAGAAAGGACAAAGCCTGGAGGCCCATTGTGGATCTTTCTTCATTAAATACTTACCTGGATGTTCCAAAATTCAAAATGTTGACACTACAGCAGCTTCTTCCCAAGCTGGGCAAGAAAGCTTGGCTCGTAACTTTGAGCCTCAAGGAGGCATACCTGCATGTCCCTGTAAGACAAAATTGCAGAAGATATCCAAGATTCTCAGCTAGTTCAATGCATTACCAATTCTCTGCACTGCCCTTTGGCTTGTCTACTGCGCCCAGGGTCTTTGCAAAATGCCTGGCACCAGTAATTGCATTTTGTAGACAAAAAGGAATTCAAATTTACCCATACTTTGGACGACTGCCTTATTCAAGCAGAGAGCAAAGACATTCTTCTAAAGCATCTGGTGTTTGTAAAAAGATTGCTAATTTCCATTGGGTACACAGTAAATGAAAAGAAGTCAAAACTAGTGCCCTCACAAGAGATAAAATTCCTGGGTGCCAGCTTAAATACAATGGCCCAGATGGCTCATCTCACGCCAGACAAGCAAGGACAACTGACTCCATATTTCCAGTTGATGGCAACAAAAACCCAACTCCCTGCAAGAAAAATTCTGCAGGCCTTGGGGTACATGGCATCTTGCATACTACTAATTCCATATGCCAGACTGCATATGAGGAAACTACAATGGTACCTAAAGAGTGTCTGGTCTCAACACTGTCACAGTTTGGAAACAGTAATACCACTTATTCCTTACCTTCAACAGAAGTTTCGATGGTGGGCTCAAGCCTGTCACCTCAACAAGGGACAGCCTTTCACTTGACTCACAGCCAGGCAAACACTGACAACAGATGCTTCGGATTACGCCTGGGGAGCACACACAGCAGGAAAATGTGTTCAGGGCAAGTGGCCCACAGAACAAACGCATCTTCACATCAATCAAAAAGAGATGCTAGCTGTACAAAATGCCCTTATAGCTTTCAAGGACCTTCTGCATCCAGGACAACTACTACTAAAGACAGACAACACCACAGTTATGTGGTACATAAACAAGCAAAGGGGCACTCATTCATATCCCCTCTGCAGACAGGCCATGACCTTGTGGAACTCAGCTCTAACCTATCAAGTTCACCTGCAAGCACAATTCCTGACAACTTAAGCAGAAACATCATGGATCCGCACGAGTGGAAATTACATCCCTAAATATTCAGAATGATAACACAAAAATGGTGGAGCCCGGACATAGCTCTGTTTGCATCCCCAATGATTTGCCAGCTACAGAAATTCTGCACAAGGACTTACCACCCACAAGCTTGGAGAGTGGATGCCCTCTCATTCAGCTGGAAAAATCTACAAGTATATGCCTTCCCACCACTACCTCTCCTTTTAAAGGTACTCCTAAAAGCCAGGCAAGAAAAGCTAAAGATGATCCCAATTGCCCCAGACTGACCACACCAGCACTGGTACCCAATCTTAAAGAACTTAGCACAAGGTCCACCATGGATTTTGCCTCAAATCCCACATCATCTGACTCGGCAAAACAATCAGATACTTCACAGCCAGCTCAAGACTTTAAACCTGGCTGCATGGCAGATTCCTTAGTCAAGCAAGCAATGTCTCTCTCCAAAGCTGTTATGGATGTCATTCTGGAGGCCAGAAGGCCTGGCACCAGGAAAACCTATTTGGATAAATGGAAGAGATTCTGTGCCTGGGACCAGGCTCACAGCCTTGACCCTCTTGTCCCAAATATTCCTCAGATACTGCAAAACTTAACTGAGATGCTGGACAAAGGCCTCTCCTTTTCATCCATTAAGATCCACGCCTCTGCCATGTCTGCTCATTATAACACAGACCCACCAATTTTTTCTAATCCTTTGCTAAAACAGTACCTCAAAGGGGCAAAAAACATAAGACCGCCACGTAGAGCATCAACTCCAACTTGGGACCTCAACTTCGTCTTGGAAAAATTAACTTTACCTCCTTTTGAGCCAGCTAACTCAGCAGACTTAAAATATGTCTCTTGGAAAACTGCTCTGCTCCTGGCAATAACCTCAGCATGAAGAGTTTCAGAACTACAGGCACTAATGGCAGTGGAACCTTTCCTCATTTTCCACCAAAACCCTACTTTTATGCCAAATGTGGTATCAAGTGTGGCTCTAAACCAAACTATTCACTTGCCAACTTTTTACCCAAATCCACAGAATAAAGGGGAGAGACTTCTGCATTCCTTGGACATACACAGGCAGTTATGCTTTTACTTGGACAAAATGAAAACTTTCAGGAAAACTGAGCAATTGTTTGTAGCATATGCTGCAGGAGCACAGGGAAAAGCCATTTCAAAACAGACCATTTCAAAATGGATAGGGCACTGTATATGCTTTTGCTATATACACCATGGGAAAGCTGTACCTAACAGCATTAGGTCTCATTCCACCAGGGCAACAGCCACTTCAACTGCCTACCTCAGAGGAGTATCTACCAAGGACATTTTGGAAGCAGCAACTTGGAGTTCTGTACATACCTTCACAAAGCATTACCATCAGCCTCTTTACTCTAAATCCAGAGCTGGCTTTGCCACTGCAGTGCTGCAGGGCCTTATAGCCACCCCTAATGCCTTATAGAACCAGCCACCCACCCTCAGCTTTGGAATTCCACCCAAGTGTAATGACCACAGCAGTGCAACACGATGAACATAGTACAGTTTTGTACCTACCATAAATGTAGATGTTCAAGTGTATACACTGCTGCCGTCTAGGTTACCCTCCCTCCTTCCCCTCTTCCTTGCTGGTACTTACCTAGACCTTCTACCCTTTGCTACCTATGGGGAGTATTTGCTAGTAACTGAAAGTTTTTGATTGTTTTTCTTATGTGTGTTTTATTAGCAATTTACATTGCCTCCCTTTTTGGGGGCACCTGACATCTGGGGCAAGAAAAACTGAAGAAAATGGCGTTGGCTGCATCTTGTATACCCCTGGCACACCGACGTCAGGGAAGAAGCGACAGCAACCGACGCCGGACCAAGACTTTGGAACTCTGGTCGACTGAGGGACCGCCTGACGGCAGGATAACCCAAGTGTAATGACTGCAGCAGTGTATACACTTGAACGTCTGCATTAATGGTAGGTACAAAACTGTACTTTTTCTTAACTAGCTCTACCCACGGGTATTCTTTTTCTTACCATTGTTGGTAGACACCCTTCCTTACCCTTGTGGTATTCTTAATACCATTGTTGGTTTTTTCTTCTCTTTTCTTTCCTCCTCAATACCGCTTTTTTGGATTATTTTCTCGCTTTTTTGGTATGTCTGAAAAGAAAGGGACTTCGGGGTTTAAGCATTGCTCTTTTTGCAGTGGTAAACTCCCCAACAGTGATCGACATGAGGAATGGGTATATTGTCTGGGGGTTCCACACCTATCTGTGAAACCTCCCTGTCAAATTTGTGTTAGTTTCAGTCAGCGGACGCTGAATGAAAGAAAGGATAAACTTATTCTGAAAGGCCTGCTTCCTTCTCCATTTTCTGAGGCTATTTCTGTGTCAGAGGTCTCAACCCCTTCATCTACGCACAACAGAACGTCCTCATTCGGACCCTTCTTCACCGGCTTTTGAGAAGGGCAAGCCTCATAAGCACAAGGCCCTTAAAACTTCCACAGGGCACAAGATAGTCTCCTCTGTTCCAGTAACCTCTGCTCCGAGCTCTGTTCAACTGGTGTCTTCTGATGTTTTGGTGACTTCCACATTGGCACAGCTTTCTGCACCAACTACTGCTATGGTTCCGACTGTGGTTCCAGACCCTACCTTATTGCTTGCCATTAGCTCAGCACTGTTGTCCCCTATCTCCATTCCGAGATCGGTGCCGACGACTCCATCGGAGCCAATAATGACCTCCACCCCAACTATCACTTCGACTCCAAGCCCTTTTTCGGCACCGTTAGTTCCCCTTTTGCCTGTCTCGAAACTAGAATCCTCTGTCCCGAGTTTTACTTCACCTCGGATCTGGTATTCCCCATCCTTGGATCCTTTTGCTGGAGAAGCCTTTAGCCCCTTTTTGGACTGACCTGACTCCCCCTCAGGAGTGTCTGTAAGGTCCACCAGGAGCCTATCTGAATCGGATGTGTTACGCCTGATCAGCTGCTGACAGCCAGGGGATTACAAATTTTCCTCGAACCCACCCCACTCCGGGCTTTGGGTCCATTGCTCCTGCGACTCCCACTTATTCTCCTCCCTTGGACCCTTCAGTTCCGAGGCCCATAGCTCCGAATTCTGCAGGAGGAATCCTGTCCTAGGCGGTTCCTTCAGAACCATCCCTTTCCTAAGTCTCATGCTTGTGGGGGGGTGGAACCCTCTGCTCCAGGAACAGTTTCGGGTGTTTCATCAGCTCTGGCTCCGGGGGTGACTTCTGCCCCAATTTTGCTTGGGGCTCCATCCCCGGGAGCGGGATGCACGGAGCGGGGTGTGACCCTGGTTCCAAGATTGTCTTCCTCTGTTCCAGACTCCCATTTCTGTTTGGACGGGCCTGCTTTCTGGGTGATGGAGAGATTGCTTGCTTCGGGAAGTGCTCCTCCTTCATTGGACCTTCCTCCCGCTCCTGAGCTGCAGCTATCACTGGTCACCCTCCCAGGACACCGAGAGTGCAAGCCTCAGGAAACCCCTGTACAGGGTAACCTCCTTTCGGAGTCCTCTTCAGATGCTTCCACTGAAGTTCCTCCTCGGAAACGGACATGTAATAGGAAACGCATGACTTTCCCACTGGAGTCCCTCACTGAAGGTACTGATTATGATGATTGGGGGGGGGGTCCCCACAGTCACCCCCTGATGTTGTCTCCTTTGGAGACATCCTTGAAATTTTGAGGCAGAGGGGCGGCTGAAAGTTTTCCAACCCTTCCTCGGAAGAATCCGTATTCCTGCAGGCCTTTTGCTCTCGGCCCTCTACTTCTTGGGTGACACCCCCCCGACTGATGACTTAGTCAAGCTCATTGTGCAGTGGGCATGGAAGAACCCTGATACCGTTGAGGCCATTCCCCGGAGACCAGACAAGATGCTCTCCCCTCCAGAGGAGCAGCTCATTGGTCGAGAGGCTTACCAGTAGATGCTATGGTGGTGGCGGCTGCCACAAAAAAGGACCTTGCAGAGGAAAGTCCTGCTGTCCACCCACCCAACAGAGAGTCCTGGGTGGTGGTAAGATTAGGGAAGCAGGTTTTTGCTTCATCGACCTTTGCTGTTAGGTCTTTGAATTACTTGTCACATTTTACGAGGCTCCAAAGAGATCTCCTATCTGAACTCTCTGGGACCCTCACGGGTCAAGTTTCGGATGGGGCACATGATAAAGTTGCTTCCTAACTTGCTACCCTAGAGTCTATTTCCAACTCGTCCATGAGGTTGATGTCCCACACAACTGAAGGGGCAGCTAGAGCTGCAGGTGTAGTTATGAGACGCCACACCTGGATGCGCATTTGTGACCTTGTGGACTCCTTCAAGTCTTCCTTTTTAAATGCCCATATCGGACCGTCCGCTTTGTTCGGTTTTTAAGTGAAGGCAACATTAGCCAGGTGTGAGCAGGATGGAAAAACATGGTCTGCCGTTGGCCTACTTTTTTTCCAAGCCTCAGCGCTCTAACTCCAGGAACCAGAGTAGTGGGAAGAGGTGGCACAAAAAATCTCATGGCCCTTTCCATAGTGCACATGGCGAGGACTCCCCCAGAGGCAGAGGGGGTTCGAATAATAGAAGATGCCCCTTTTAGGACAGAGGGGGTCCCCGAAACTGGGGTTACAGGGATTCTTTCTCCGGACAACCTTATCAGAGCTCCTGAATCGCTGCCCAATTGCTTTCCTCTGGAAGCAGTCTGGGCTCATTTCTCTCTGCATCAAGCTGCCTGGCGCTTTATTGCAAACGATCAGTGGGTGCAGAGAATAATCTCCAGAGGTTATTACATTCCCCTAATCTCTCACCCAAGACCTCAGAAATCCCTTCCCGATGTTCCACCCAGTCAAAGGGAAGAGGCAGATTCAGAAATCAGAAAACTGTGTCAAAAACGAGTCATCCAACAAGTTCCCCCCAGACAAGTGCAGATCCAGTTTTTACTCAAGATTCTTTCTGGTGCCAGAAAAGACCAGGGACTGGAGGCCCATTTTGGATCTCAGCCAGCTAAACAGACAAAGTAGTTCAGACCAAGTTCTGCATGGTCACGATTCAATCCATTCTCCCATTTCTTCGGGAGGGTGTGTGGATGTGCTCGATAGACCTCTGGAATGCATATTACCACATCAAAATGGACAAATGCTCCAGGAGTCTCCTTTGCTTCCAGCTGGGAGCCAGTCATTACCAACTCAGAGCCCTACCATTCGATCTCTCAACAGCCCCCAGAGTGTTCACGAAATGCCTAGCAGTGGTGACAGCTCATCTGAGACTTCAGGGATTCCAGGTGTTTCTGTATCTAGACGATTGGCTCATCTCTGCCTCCACCAAACGCCTACTGGTCAAGGCCCTCCGCTACACCTTAGCACTGGCGGAGTTCCTAGGCATCACAATTCACTGGGAAAAATCCAACCTCCATCCCACCCAACAATTGGAATTTATAGGAGCAGTATTCAACACTCAAAACGGCCACATCTCTCTTCCTCCTCACAGACTTCTGAGATTACGGTTACAAGTACAAGTGATACTCTTGTCAAAGGAAGGTGTCTGCAAGGGAAGTTCTTCAGGCTCTGGAATCTATGGCTGCAGCCATTCCAATTGTCCCCCTATCAAGATTGCATATGATAATACTACAATTGCTCCTTTTGTCCCAGTGGATATCCACTCTCCACCCCCTGAACGCACAGTTCCTCATCACCAAGTCCTGCAAGCAAGATCTCCTCTGGTGGATGAGAACAGATGAAAATCTTTGGTGTCGCCCCTTCCAGACTCCCCAACCCAATGCCACGGTGACCATGGATGCTTCCCTGACATGGGGGCCACTTCCAGGGAAAGACAGTCCAAGGCACGTGGTCCAACCCTAGAGGTCATCTTGCATGTCAATGTCCTGGAGTTAAGAGCGGTGCTGTTACCGTTGCAGGCACTTCATTAACTCCTTCCGTCAGGAACAATTGTTATCCAGTCAGACAATATGTCTGTCGTCTGGTACATAAACTGGGGGTAGGATTTAGTCCCTCCCTATGTTACGAGGCAATTAGAATTTGGCATTGGGCAATAGCTTCCAACTGTTTTTTAATCGCAATGCATGTTGTGGGGAGCTCCAACGTGATTGCAGACAGACTAAGCAGATGCATCCTCCATCCTCACAAGTGGTCTCTCAACCCGATCGTGGCGGCAGAAATCTTCAGCCGTTGGGGCCAGCCTTGTTGTGATCTTTTCGCCTCCCCCTCAAACAAAAAATTCAGTGGCTATTTTGCCCTCTTCCCCCACACGGGGGGTCACAGAGAGATGCTTTGACTCGCTGTTTTCCCATGGGTCACCTCTGTGCTTATCCTCGGATACCTCTGATTCCCTTATTTCTAAGGAAAGCTATTCGGTTGAGAAGCAAGGTTATCCTCATTGCTCCTTTCTGGCCTCGTCAAGTGTGATTTCCTTTCCTCCGACCTCACCTATTATAACCTCCTTGGTTCCTGGACACTCGTCAGGACCGAATATCTCACCCACAAGGGCTGACTCCCCCAAATCTGTCCACCCCCAAGCTGACGTCTTGGTTTCTCCACTTCCATTAGTAGCCAGTGAGGAAACTCTCTCCTTTTCTGTCCGGAATATTATTCTGACCATCCACAAACCATCCACCAGGAAACTTTACAGAGTTAAGTGGAAAAGATTCACTATCTGGTCGAATAATCAGATGCTAGACCTCTTTTCAGAGTTGTTTAACAATGGGGCGTTAGCCTCTCCTATCAGAGTCCATTTAGCAGCTATTTCCAATTTCCGTAACTGTTCAGATGGAGTCCCTCTTATCTACACCCGACTCTGCAAGACCTTTCTCAACGGATATGTTCTTTGTGTTTCACTGTTGCAGTCATCACATGTGGGTTATCTGCTTGCAGTAGCCCTCAGTCAGACTGATTATCAAAGTCTTGGGTCCTGTGTCTGTTGCTGTCCAATCTTCCATGATGTCAGGTAGTCGGGTATAAAGCATGCAGCCGCTGCCATTACATCAGTCTTTCTTGCCGTGCAGTGCCCGAAGCAGAAGCAGTTTGCAAGTGCCGGTCAGCCGACTCCTGAAATTTCCATTTTCAAGTTTCAGATCCAAAGTCTTCAGCTAAGCTAAGTACCCAGTTGGGATCCTTTTTTTGCTCTAAACAGATGTCAGTAAAAGTTAACAATTGTATTTCTTGTGGAAAGCAAATACCTCAAAGATTTTCATTCGTACTGCATTCCTTGCTTAGGCCCAGACCACAACGTACCTCGCTGTCGGTTTTGTATCTTATTCAAACCTCATACTATTCATCGTCAGTTAATTTACGCATCTAAATATTTTGGTTTTCTGTTCAATTATCCAGAAATGGCTTCGGTGAAGCCAACCAACTACCGACATTCCAAAAAAATGCAAAGATAAAGACAGACAGACCGCATAGGTCCAAAGCTGCTGATGACGCTTCTCCTAAGCTAGTCACCAGTTCACGGTACTCAGTGAGGGGCTTTCGCAGCCCCTGATACCCGCTCCTTCATTTTCACAGGCCTCTACTGAGACCCATTCAGAGTCCGGTATGCCGCGAGATGCTTCTTCGACTGTGGAACCTGCGGATGTCTCTACCTTGGATGGGTCCGGAGCCGCTGTGCAGGCACCGGCTTCTGAGGGTGTATTCCGGCCCTACTGACTTTCATATTAAACCGATGCCATCTTCTTCTTCAAGGCCTAAAACACTATCCATGCCTAGAAAACCGATGCCCAGACTGCATGGTCAGGCCCCTATGCCTAATAAACACATGATAAGAATGGCTGAAGACCTTATTACTCTAATCAGGGGAAGCCACCCTTCCCCCTCTAAGAGACCTAGGACTGATTTTCCTTCTGATCAGGATTCTGAATTTTCAGATCTGAAGTAGTTAACTTCATTTGTGCATCAACCTATGGGTTATCGGATCCATATCGTATCCGAGCCGGCGGTTTCCAACAGCTAAGATCAGAGCTCCAAGCTCCTCCCCCTAACTCCCTGCCATCCCTTCCTGACCTCAGATCTAGTTTGCCGCGGTTACTACCAGCAGCTTGATCTCGAGCTTCCAGGTCTTCGCAAGTTGGTTTTCTGTAAGAAAAATCTTTCTTGTAAAATAGTTACATTTTTTTGAGTGAGTTTGTGTCGAGTTACCTATCCTTAGTTTTTAGTGTAATTGTTAGCCTTTCCTCCCCCTTTTCTCGTCAGCGTTAAGGTGTGTGTGTGTGGTTTTGGGGCCTAGCGTGTATGTTTTTAGTTGGGATGTCTGAGGCCGCCAAAACTTTCTTTTCCAAGTGTACCGAGTGTGGCCATAAGCTTTCCCCGGCTGATGGCCACACTCTGTGCGTGATATGCCTTGGGGTTGAACACCTGTCTTCTGGCTGCTCTATTTGTGCAGCGTTCAACCCCAGGGCCATCAAGGACCGGAGGTCGAAGCTGAATCTGGCGGGACTCCTGCCCCCGGACTCTGCTCCGTCCTCCGGTCCCTCCGTGGCTCCTGCCTCAGCTGCGGCAGCGTCGACAGATGCTTCCCTTCCTCTGGCCGGGACTCAACCTCCCACCTTCGGCCAGGAGGGAGAAGCGCTGAGAAAAATAAGAGGCGGGCGAGGCCTCCGCTTCGGCCCCGCCAGCCAAGCGAGCTTGTCTCCCTGGGACGTCCGGACCTTCTCCTTCCCTGCTCCGTTCCCCCAGCTTTTCACAGGGGCAGGAGGAGGATTAGGCCCGGTCTCCTTCAAGGTCATCGAGGCGGCACTCCTGTCCCGCCTCGGTGGCCTCTTCCAGATCCATGAGAAGCCTAACAGATGCAGCCTTGGACCGGATGATGAGAAGGTTTCTCCAAGCCCAGCTGCAGATGGGAGTGCTCCTGCCTCCCTCCCTTCCGGGGGGGGGGGGGGAGCTCGACCCCTTTTTTTCACCCCGATTGCTCCTTCCCTGACCCGCTTTCCAGGTTCGGGGTCTTTGGAGCTGGGGGAATGTCGGTGCTGATGGAGTCAGGTACTTCGGTGCCGACAGTGCCCTCGAGCCTGTCTGGTCCCTTTTCTTCGGATCCAGGCTCTCTGGGCCGAGAGTTGAGCTTTGGTTCCGAGGTGGTCAGTATGCCTTTGGCTCCGAGTAGGTCGGAGCATACTGGCACTTTGGATCTGATCGCTTCAGCACCGACCCTGATCTGCTCGTCTGATCCGAGGGAGGGTCTGCTCTCGGATTCTAGAGAGAGTGGCTGTCGTACGGCATTCAACGTGGTGGAGAGGGTTCTGTCAAGGGACTCCAGGCCCCCGGCCTTAGCTACCGCTCCACCCTGCACTCCCTCTCAAACGAGTCCGACTTCCATCACCCGGCCCCAGGGACAGCCTGCTCAGATGTCCCAGATCGCTCCCTTGTTGGAACAGGATGTGGTTGGTGAGGCCTCCTCGGACAGCCCCCCCGAGGAGGTTCCTCACAAACGCAAGTGCAAAAGGAGGCACTTGGACTCCCCTGAGTCCTTAACAGAGGACACTGATTTGGAGGAAAGGGAAGGGTCCCCAAGATCACCCCCCCCCCCCGAAGACGTCTCATTTGGAGACATCATGGAGATGCTCAGGATCAGGGGGGGGGGTGGTCTGCCCCAAAGCCTACCTCAGACGAGTCTGTGTTCCTGGAGGCGTTTGAAGCAGGCCCATCTACCTCTTGGGTGTCCCCTCCGGCCGATCCCCTGGTAGATTTGATCACTACCAGGGCCTGGAAGGAGCCGGACACTGTGGAGCCCGTCCCTAAGAGGCCCGACAGAATTCTCAGCCCCCCTTTGGACAGGTCTCATTGGAGCAAGGGAACCCCTGTAGATGCCATGTTAGTGGCTGCGGCCACCAAAAGGGAACTGGCCCAAGAGAGTCCCTTGGTTCATCCCCCTGACAAGGAGTCTCGGGCGATGGACAGTTTGGGGAAGCGGATGTTTGCTTCAGCCACCTTCTCCGTAAGGTCACTGAACTACATGGCACACGTCATACGGCTCAAGCGGGATCTTATTAAAGAATACGCCAGGTCGCCCCCAGAGTCCATGTCGGCAGAGGACAAACAGGTGTACTCTACCCGAATGGCCACTCTCAGGTCGATTTCCAATACCTCTATGCGGCTACTGTCCCATGCTACGGAAGGGGCCGCTAGAGCTAGCGGAGCAGGCATCGTACTAAGGTGACAGGCCTGGCTCCACCACTGTGATTTCATGGAACTCTTCAAGGCGTCATTCGCTAATGCCCCGTTTGATGGATTTGCCCTCTTTGGCAAGACCGTACTCGACACCTTGGTCCAGAGCGAGAAAGACGGCAAGATGTCTGCTGTCGGAGTCTGCTCCTCTGCTCCCCAGAGGTCCTTCTCTAAGAGCCAAAAGGGACAGAAAAAGATGTGGTTCCGAAAGTCTCAGCAATCCCATTTTGCTCCGGACTCCCCGTCCTTCAGAGGCAGAGGAGGATAGGGCAGACGCCGCCCTAGAGGCAGTCGGGGCCCGAAGAACTTTGGGTCCAGAGAACCTTTCTCTGATTGGCCCACGCAGCAACCCTGAGGGGTTACCCGACTGCTCCACTCTGGAGGCAGTCGGAGGGCGTTTCTCGAAGCACCTAGCAGCTTGGGAGTCCATCACGACAGACCGCTGGGTGCTTCGGATCATATCCAGAGGCTACGAGATTCCGTTTCTCCATTCCCCTCTCAGACCCAGGTGCCTCCCCGATGTCCCACCCGATCAGAAGGAGGCTGCAGCCGCAGAAATTCGGCAGCTGCTAGAAAATGGAGCGATCCAGCACGTCCTCCCAGACCAATACAGATTGGGCTGTTACTCCAGGTTCTTCTTGGTGCCAAAAAGACTGGGGACTTGAAGACCGATCCTCTACTTATCCCTCTTGAACTGGCAATAGCCAAAGAAAAGTTCCGGATGGTCACTCTTCAATCCATTCTCCCCCTCTTGCAGGAGAACGACTGGATGTGCTCCATAGACCTCAAGGATGCTTACTACCACATCTTAATGGACAGACGATCCAGGAGGTTTCTCCGCTTCAGGCTAGGAGCCAGCCATTACCAATTCAGGGTCCTCCCCTTTGGTCTCATCACGGCCCCCAGAGTGTTCACCAAGGTGTTAGTGGTGGTAGCGGCCCACCTGAGACTCCAGGGAATTCAGGTCTTTCCATACCTGGACTGGCTCCTGACCGCCCCCACAAGGCATCTACTCCCCACAGCCAGGAATTTCTTTCTTCGCCTAGCTCCCCGGCTGGGAATCACGATCCACGCTGGAAAATCCTCCCTACTCCCGACTCAGGTCATAGATTTTATCGGAGTCAGGGTGGACACAAACCAGCTCTTAGCCGCTTTAACTCTGGACCGGATGCGATCCCTAAGACTTCATGTGCAGGCCATTCTTCATTGTTCGACCCCTCCGGCAGAACTGGTCCTGAGGGCCCTAAGCTCGATGGCGGCTGCCATTAATCTCCTTCCCATGGCGCGCCTAAATATGAGAATTCTGCAATGGACCCTCCAAGTCCAATGGTCCTTCCTGCGTTATCCCCTGAGCTATCCTGTCCCTCTCAGCAGGGTTTGCAGGAGCACCCTCTTATGGTGGCTCCAGTCTCCGAACCTCCAAAAGGGGCACCCCTTCTCTATGTCCCCTCCCTTAGCCATGGTGACCACGGACGCCTCTCGCCTCGGGTGGGGGGGCATTGTTGCGGCAGGACCGTCCAAGTCATGTGGAACCAGACTGAGACCTCACTGCATATCAGTATCCTGGAGATGAGGGCAGTGCTGTTAGCGTTGCAAGCACTTCAGAGCCGCCTTCCTGTCGGGACTGTTGCGATCCAAACGGACAACATGTCTGTCGTTTGGTATATCAACAAACAAGGGGGAACCAGGTCCTATGCACTTTGTCAAGAGGCCATGAGAGTTTAGGAATGGGCGATTTCCACCAACCGCTCTCTCGTAGCGACGCATATTCCGGGCCGGTCCAACATCCTAGCGGACAAATTGAGTCGCACCATCCTCTCGCCGTACGAGTGGTCTCTGAATCCCAAAGTAGCGAAGCAGATCTTCTCCAAATTGGGTCAACCTTGTTGCGAGCTTTTCGCCACTCCTTCATACACGAAGTGCAACAGCTTCTTCGCTCTAATTCCCCCACCCAGGGAATCACCAAGTGACGCTCTGGTGCATGCTTGGCCTCCCGGTCTACTTTATGCTTGCCCGCCTCTTCCCCTGATGCTGAAATTTCTGCAGAAAGCCAGACGGTTGGGGAGCTCGATAATCCTCATTGCCCTATTCTGGCCTCATCAGGCATGGTTCCCTTATCTGTGGTCTCATCTAGTGAATCCTCCCTGGATTCTAGATCCTGCCCCGGATCTGATATCTCACCCCTTGGGTCTACCAACCCCGAACCTGGACAACCTCAAGCTCACAGCTTGGTTGATCTAGTTCCACTGTTAGTTCAGACTCCCGGTATCTCTTCCCCGGTCAAAGCTCACAAGCCGTCTACTAGGAAAGTTTAACGTAGCAAATGGAAACATTTTTCTATTTGGGCAGAACATCAGAATCTGGATCCTTTCACAGCTCCGATACCAGCTGTGCTGGAATTTCTATCGGGACTGTTTGATAAAGGTGCTAGCTCTTCCACAATCAAAGTACAGTTGGCGGCAATCGCTCATTACCACGTTGGATGTGATCTTGGCCCTTTGACCTCATCCAGATTGTGTAAGGCCTTCTTAAAAGGCACCTTCCTACTAAGACCTCCGGTGAAGGATGTGATCCCTCCTTGGGACTTATCGCTGGTACTCCAGGCCTTAACAGCTTCTCCCTTTGAGCCTGCTGCCTCGGTAGATCTTAAATTCTTATCCTGGAAAACGGCTTTTCTAGTCTCTCTTACTTCGGTGAAAAGGGTTTTGGAGCTTCAAGCCCTTTGTGCCAAGCCTCCGTACTTGACTTTCCACAAGGATAGGGTATTCCTCAGGACCAATCCCTCTTTTCTTCCCAAAATTGCTTCCGAGGCTAACATTAACCAGTCTATTAATTTGCCAATCTTCTTTCCCAATTACCAAAATAAAGGCGAATACAAGTTACACTCTTTGGATGTACACAGACAGTTGAGATTTTATTTCCACAGGA
Source organism: Protopterus annectens (assembly GCF_019279795.1). Classification (NCBI taxonomy): domain Eukaryota; kingdom Metazoa; phylum Chordata; order Ceratodontiformes; family Protopteridae; genus Protopterus; species Protopterus annectens. Next base: position 849,059,531 of record NC_056750.1, read on the forward strand.
CAGCCAGTTATAGACGTTCAGATCAGCTGTTTGTGTCCTTTGCTAAATCCAGTTTGGGGAAAGCTGTTTCTAAAGTCACACTATCCAGGTGGATTTCTCAGTTTATTCTCTTGGCTTATGAGAGTTCTGGCAGGCCTGCTCCTCAGGGAGTCCATGCCCATTCAACTCTATCTGTTTCTACCTCTGCGGCTTTTCGAGCTAGAGTTTCGTTGGATGACATTTGCTCGGCTGCCACATGGGCCTCTTCTCACACATTTATAAACCACTATAAGTTAGATCTGGTTTCCAGAGGGAGAGCATCCTTTGGCTCCACAGTGCTCCGGAACATCTTTCCTTAAGGGCCTCCGAAGATTCAGGTAGCTGAGGACTTTGTCCCATAGGTTGATGCACAAATGAAGTTAACTACTTCAGATTAAGAAGTTTATGTACCCACCATAACGTTCCATCTGAGTAGGTAAACTTAATTTGTCAGCAACCGTCCCTCCCTCCGTCCCCCTGTTCTTTTCGGATGTTCTTGATATTCCTGCTTCACGGTAGGTTGTACCCAATTTACCCTAGACAGATTGTGATTGCAAGCCTTGCTTTTTAGGCAAACTCGATCTGAGGTCAGGAAGGGATGGCAGGGAGTTATGGGTAAGGGGGAGGAGCTTGGAGCTCTGATCTTAGCTGTTGGAAACTGCCGGCTCGGATCAGATATGGATCCGATAACCCATAGGTTGCTGACAAATGAAGTTTACCTATTCAGATGGAAGGTTATGGTGAGTACATAACTTATTTTCTCTGATGACCAGGATTTGCCCTCATCTACCTATGAGGATTCTGATGCAGAGGACTCCATTCCCTCTGCTTCCCCTCCAGAGGATTTCTCATTTGGTGAAACCTGGCATACTTTTTAGGGAGCATTTCTGATGAGAAAGCCAGGATTACTCTGACTCTAAAAAGAGGCTTGGGGAATTCTTACTCCTGCCTCAACACAGGCCTTTAGCTATCCCTCCTGTATGGGACATTGTAGATGATGCCTTCTCGGAATCTTGCCTGGCCCCTGACACTTTACCTCCTGCTCCCAGAAAACCTGATGGGTATTACAGGGTACCGGACTCTCACAAATTCCTTTTTAAAAATCCTACTGCGGATCCTGAGACCATTTCACAGGGACCCAAGGGCATTAAGTCTACTAATGCCAAAAATCCTACCCCCTCTGATAGAGATTCCAGGGCGCTGGATAGATGGGGTAAGAAGGTATACACTTCTGCAACCTTGGCCATTAGGGACTTAAACTGTCAGTTTCATACGTTAAAGTATCAGCAGCATATTATTGGATTGCTTAAACAGAAAATGATGTTGATTCCTGACTGTGCTGAAAGTAAAGATTTACAGGATTTAATGCATTCTGCTGAACAAGTTGGAAAACATACTTTGCAGTGTGGTTTTGATTCATTAGAGGCATCTTGTAGGGCTACTGTCACTGGGTCTGTACCTAGAAGGCATGCTTGGCTTAAGGAGCAGTCTTTGCCAGATCATCTTAACGCTAAATTACTGAATGCTCCCTTAAACCAAGACCGCCTGTTTGGCAACAAAGCAGAAGTAGTACTTAAAAAGATTGAGAAAAAAGCTAAATTTATGCAAACTTAAAGATTTCCTGCAAGTACAGCCTCCCAGATTTAGTAGGCATTGGCCCTCTAAGAATTGGTCCTTTCTTGCCTCTTCCAGGCCTTCTCAGTCCAAACCCAGAACCAGCAGAACACCCAGGCTTCAGTGCCAAGGTACTCACAGGCCTAAGCAGTGGGGGGCTCCGACTTCCAAAGCAGGGAGTAGTAAGACTCCACCCTTTGGTCAACTGTCTCAGTGACTTAACTTTAACCCCCTGCTCAACTCATTTCCTTTAGGGGGGAAAGATTGCCCTGCATGCAAAAAATTGGGAACTCATTACCCAGGACAAATGGGCTTTAAATATAGATGTTATGTGATCCTATCTCGCCTACATTCTGTACTGATGGGTTCGGAGCCGATCCTCTGCTCTGACTCGGCACGCTATGCAATAGAGCGAAATCTCTAATTGGCTGAGCTATTCTATATCCCAGGATGCACCACCACTAATTTCCCAGATCTCGTTTGCCGCTTACAAAGCAAGGACGTGGTCTCGAGCTTGGCTGAGCTAAGTGCGTTCTTTATTAGGTTTTTCCTGTCAGGAATTTCTTCAAATTAACCAAAAAGCTGTTTTAACAGCTATCGTTGTGTATGAGTGAGTTTTTTGAACTTCTTTGTGGTAAAATATTGTTTGTTCAGGGAAAGGTTTCCGTTTAAGTTAGAGGGGCCTTCCCCTCGTGCGTGAGTAGCCCTTTTTGTGTAGTGTTTGTGAGGTGATCAATTTCCCGTTTTTAGTTAGAGGGTTCTTGGCCCTCCTGTTGTGTGACCAATACCCCTTGGTTAACTAATTTTTTTACTGTTAAAGTGTTTGTTCTGATTATTGTGTTTTTTTTTTCTGTTTGGCATTATGTCGAAACAACACAGACCCTATGGATTTAAAAAATGCACTAGATGCAATTACAAAATGTCTATAACAAACGATCACTCCCTTTGCGTGTACTGTTTAGGACCAAAACACCTTCAGGAGTCTTGTAGTGTGTGTCACGCTTTTTCCTCTCGAGTCCTCCAAGAGAGGAAAAATAAATTGATCTTAAAAGGACTTATTAAGCCTACTTTTGAAGAGGCCTTATCTTCCTCTTCTTCCTCTAAGAAAAAGAAATCGTCGGCTCCGACCAGCCCGTCGGAACCGACCACTAAGAAATCTAGGCAGGCTTCTCCATCGGCTCCACGGACTTCGGAGCCGAGGGCGGAACGGTCTGCCTCGATGCCTCCAGCCTCGACTCCTCTGGCTTCGGAGCCGATGGCTGGAGCTTCGAGAGGCGGATCACCTTCATCGGCTCCGCTGATTTAGGAGCCGATGAGGGTTGTCCGCTCAGACTCTTCCCCTTTGGCGCCAAAGTCCTCTTCGGCACCGAGGGAAATTATAATGGAGTCTCCTTCAGCACCGATTTTGATCGAGACAATTCGGAGCCGGTCCCCTAGTCCTTCGGAACCGGTGGAGAAGTCTAGTCGGACCCGTTCGATCTCCTCTTGATCCTCCAAGATGTCAGATTCGGACATCGACAGGGTACTCCAAAGGCTGTTTCAGTCTCCAGTCTTCAAAAAGTTAGTTTCGGCTCCAGCCCAGTCGGCTTCGGAGCCGATGGTCCACCCTTTAGCCTTGGTTCCTCCTCCAACAGCCTCGGCACCGTTGGAGTCTGTGCTGTTGGAGCAGATGGAGGTGTCCGGGTCGGCTCCGACCCTTACTCCTACTCCGGCCTTTGGGTCGGAGTTCAGTACACGGACCTCTTCGGTCGGCCCCGAGGGTGGCGCTTCGGGGCCGATGTTTTCGGTTCCGAGCCTCTCTCTTGGGGCGTCGGCTGCGGGTGTGCCGTCTGCTGTTATGGCTTTGGGGGTCGGACCTTCCCAGGAGTCTGGGGGTCCGGCCTTTAGAGCCATGAGGAGTGCTTTGGCCAAATCTTCTTTGGCTACCTCCACCGTCTCCCCGGCACCTTGCCAAGGCATGGAGACTGGGTCCTTTGTAGAGCCCTGGGGCCTGAGGTCACCCCCATTGGGGGTCCCCCTCTTTCTGGAGGTCCCTCTGAAGAGTCTTCGGAGGAACCCCCAAGAAAAAAACAGTGCAAGAGGAAGCACGTCGACTCCCCTGACGAGTCTATCACCTCCGACACCGATCTTGATGATGCGGAAGGGTCCCCCAAGTCGTCCTCGGATGATGTCTCCTTTGCTGACATCCTGGAAGTCCTCAAGCAACGAGGCGGCTGGCAGACTAAACCCCCTTCCTCTGACGAGTCGGTGTTCCTCAAGGCCTTCGGCCGTCAGCCCTCCGCCTCATGGGTGTCTCCGCCTTGATGAGCTCCTGGATTTGATCTCAAGGGCGTGGGAACATCCAGATTCTGTGGAACCGGTGCCTGCTCGCCCTAACAAATTTTTGTCAGCGCCCCCGGAAAAGGAATTTCTCACCAAGGGTGTGGCTGTAGATGCTATGGTGGTGACATCTGCTACCCAGCAAGATGTGGCAGAGGCTTCGACATCCGTCCATCCCCCTAATAAGGAGTCTAGGAGCATGGACGGTGCGGAAGCACCCTCTCTTCAGCGGCCTTTACATTAAGGTCTCTGAATTACCTTGCGCACTTCACTAGACTTCAGAGGGATCTGATCAAGGAACTCTCAGATACCCTCTCTGGTAACCTGCCTGAGCAGTTAGCCCAGACGGTTAGCTCTCAGTTGGCTACCTTGTCATCGATATCGAACTCGTCCATGAGGCTCATTTCGTATGCAGCCGAGGCGGTAGAGCGGCGGGTACGGGTGTTGCTCTACGGAGACAAGCCTGGCTCCGCCTGTGTCATTTTGCGGAGGCCTTCAAATCTTCCTTTGCCGACGCTCCCTTTGATGGGTCCTCTTTGTTCGGACCCAAGGTAAAGGACACCTTGACCCGCTGTGAACAAGAGGGTAAACCTTTGACTGCCGTAGGAGCATGGTTTTCCTCTCCCTTTCGGCCTTATCCCAAGGCTAAAAGAGGAGGGAAAATGTGGTTCCGTAAATCTCAGAAGAATTACCCCTCACAGCAGGACGATCCCCCCTCTAGAGGCAGAGGAGGGGGAAATTTTTCTGGAAGACGCCGTCCCAGAGGCGGCAGAGGCCCCCGCAACACTTTCGTGGCTCTTCAACCTCTCAGCATCCCTGAAGGATTGCCCGACTGTGCAGCTCCGGAGCCAGTCGGGGGTCGTTTTTCGAGGCACCTAAAGGCCTGGGAGAGTATCACTCAGGACCAATGGGTGCTCCGAATCATCGCCGGAGGTTACGTCATCCCCTTTTCACACACCCCCCCCCCTCCATCCAGAAAAATCCCGGACCCCCACCCAGTCAATGGGATATTGCAGCCATCGAAATTTCAAAGCTGCTTCAAAAAGGAGTCATCCAACCGGTCCCCGTAGACCAGACCGGATTAGGGACTTACTCAAAATTCTTTTTAGTGCCAAAAAAGACCGGGGACTTGAGGCCCATTTTGGATCTCAGCAACCTGAATCGATCAGTCAAGAAGTCCAAGTTCCGGATGGTCACCTTACAATCCATTCTCCCGCTTCTGGAGAAAGGTGTTTGGATGTGCTCCATAGATCTCAAGGACGCCTATTATCACATTTTGGTAAATCAGGCGTCCATGAGACATCTGCGCTTCAGCCTGGGAGACAGTCATTTCCAGTTCTGTGCACTGCCCTTTGGTCTCACCACAGCCCCCAGGGTGTTCACCAAATGTTTGGCGGTGGTGACTGCTCACCTGAGGAGTCTAGGATTCCAGGTGTTTCCGTATCTAGACGACTGGCTCCTAACTGCCACCTCCAGGCATCTACTATTACAGAACCTAGCAGCCACTATATCTCTAGGAACCTCCCTAGGAATCACCTTCAGTTGGGCAAAGTCTGTGTTGCTGCCATCTCAGCTTATACGGTTTATCGGGGTAGACATAGACTCAAGGCAAATGCGGGTCTATCTTCCTACAGAGAGAATAGAAACATTACAATCTCAAGTCCGAGCATTGCTCCTCAAACGCCGAGCCCCAACAAGGATGGTTCTACAACTGTTGGGTTCCATGTCGGCTACCGTTCTACTGGTGCCCTTAGCAAGATTACACATGAGGATTCTCCAGTGGCTCCTATCGGTCCAGTGGTCGTATCAGGAACTTCCTCTCAGTCACCAAATTATAATTACGGAGACGTGCAAACAGGACCTCCGTTGGTGGCTTATCTCGTCCAACCTGGATCAGGGGCGACCTTTCGTTCCTCCTCCTCCAGTGGCCACTTTGACTACGGACGCCTCCCAGACGGGGTGGGGGGGTCATTACCTGGGCAGGTCAGTTCAAGGCAAGTGGCATTCCGGCGAGACTTCCCTACACATCAGCATACTGGAAATGAGAGCAGTGCTTCTGTCACTCCAAGCAATACACTGCTACCTCCCCCAAGGTATGATTGCCGTTCAGTCCGACAACATGTCAGTAGTCTGGTACCTGAACAAGCAGGGAGGGACCAGGTCCTACCCTCTTTGCAGAGAGGCCATGAGAGTATGGAATTGGGCTGTTGCAACCAATCGTTTCTTGGTAGCAACACATATTCCGGGGAGATCCAATGTGATAGCCGACAGACTGAGCAGAACCATTCTCTCCCAGCACGAGTGGTCTCTGAACGACAGAGTAGCATCTCAGATCTTCAGAAGATGGGGAACTCTTTGTTGTGACCTCTTTGCAACCCCTCTCAACACGAAATGTCTACGGTTCTTTTCTCTTACCCCGAGTCGGGGGAGGTTTCCCAAGGACGCCCTAGTCCAAGCTTGGCCCAACGGCTTACTGTACGCCTTTCCTCCGGTTCCCTTTCTTCCCAGGGTGATCCAGAAGGCGATTCACTTGCAGTGCAAGATGATTTTAGTTGCCCCATACTGGCCTCGTCAAGTCTGGCTGCCATTTCTTCGGAAATACGCACTGGACGGCCCATGGTTCCTGGACCAGGTTCCAGATCTCTTGATCCACCAGTCGGGACAGCTTCACCAGTCCCTTCACTCACTGAAATTAACAGCTTGGCTCCTCCACTTCCCACTATAGTCAGGAACCAGGTTTTAGACTCAGAAGTTATACATATCTTGTCCTCAGCCCACAAGAATTCGACTAAGAAAATGTATAATAGTAAATGGAAGAGATTTGCCATTTGGGCCCAACTCCGGGGTTACTGCCCCGGTGGCGGACGTTTTAAAATTCCTAGCTTCCCTATTCAATCAAGGGTCTTCAGTCTCTACCGTTAAGGTTCAATTAGCAGCTATTTCAAATTTTCATGCAAGTACAGACCCACCTTTGATGAGCAATAAGTTGTGTAAAGCCTTCATAAAAGGTGCTGGGCTGCTACGTCCTCCAGTTTCTCATCCTGCTCCACCATGGGATCTCAGTTTCGTATTAGGTGCCTTGACCTCTTCCCTCTTCGAACCGGCAGCAACTTCTGACTTGAAATTTCTTACCTGGAAGACCGCCTTTTTGGTGGCAATTACATCAGCCAGAAGAGTTTCGGAACTTCAGGCCCTATGTGTCAACCCGCCGTACTTGGTTTTTCACAAGGATAGAGTATCCCTTAGACCCAATCCATCTTTTGTTCCCAAAGTTTGTTCCAGTTTCCGTCTTCAACAGTCTTTGGAACTTCCAGTTTTCTTCCCCAGTTACTCGGACAGAGCAGAATATATCTTCCATTCATTGGATGTCCACAGACAATTGCGTTTCTATTTAGATAGGACGCATCAAACACGAAAAACAGATCAGTTGTTTGTGTCCTTTTCAGACAATAAATTGGGCAAAGCCGTCACGAAGGTCACTATTGCCAAGTGGATCAGAGACTGTATCAGTCATATTTATTTTCTTTCTAATAGAGAGCTTACAACCACTGTGAAAGCTCATTCTACAAGGGCTATGGCTACTTCAACAGCATTTGATGCTAAGCTTGCCATTAGTGACATTTGTGATGCGGCTACCTGGTCCTCTCCTCACACCTTTATTTCTCATTACAAATTGGATGTGGCATCTCGGGGAAGCTTCCTTCGGTTCCACAGTTCTCAGGAGTGTTTTCCAGTGAGCCACCCAGGAATCAGGTGCTAGGGACGCTGTCCCATCAGTACAGAATGTAGGCGAGATAGGATCACATAACATCTTTTAGTTATGTACTTACCATAACTTCAGATGTTTGGGATCCATCTCGCCTACATTCCTAATACCCACCCTCCTTCCCCCTGCCTTGGAGATCAGAAGAGACCGGACGGTTCGAGTTCGACCGTTTCATCTTGAAACATCTGGCAATGTTATATCAGCAGTGCATGTGTGGGTGCATGTGTGCGGACAAACAAGATCTGGGGAATTAGTGGTGGTGCATCCTGGGATATAGAATAGCTCAGCCAATTAGAGATTTCGCTCTTTTGCATAGCGTGCCGAGGATCTGCTCCGAACCCATCAGTACAGAATGTAGGCGAGATGGATCCCAAACATCTGAAGTTATGGTAAGTACATAACTAAAAGTTTCCCAAGGATGCACATTCCACTTCCACTCTTTACCAACCCCAAACTGTTGTCTAGACCTACCCCCAAATCGGTGGCAGAGGCTCAAAAGCAAGTTCTCTATCTTTTAAGCATCAGGGCTATTCATCCTGTCCCAGAAGAAGAATGGGGGCAGGGTTTCTGCTCAAAACCTTTCCTGGTACCCAGAAAAGACAATTCCTGGCGTACTGTCCTGGACCCATCTATCCTAAACACTGTTTTGGTAATCCCAAATTTGAAGATGCTTACTGTTCATCAGCTGCTTCCCATGCTAGACATAGATGCCTGGTTGACAACACTGGATTTAAAGGAAGCCTACCTGCACATCCCAATAAGGGAATCTTGCAGAAGATAACTATGCTTCGGAGCAGGCTACATGCACCATCAGTTCTCTGCACTGCCCTTTGGCTTGTCTACTGCGCCCAGGGTATTCACAAAGTGCCTAGCTCCAGTCATTGCATTTTGCAGGCAAATAAATATTCAGATATACCCATACCTGGACGATTGTCTAATTCAGGCAGAAAGCTAGGACATACTATTAAATAATCTGGCATTTGTAAAGAAATTGCTGACGTCTCTGGGGTACACCATAAATGAAAAGAAATCACATCTTGTACCCTGCCAACAAATTGTATTCCTGTGAGCAAGCTTGAATACAGCTTCACAGATGGCCTACCCCACTCCAGAGAAACAAGTTCATTTGACAGTCTACTTCAAACTACTGGCCACAAAGACCCAGCTATCTACAAGGAAAGTACTGCAAGCCCTGGGGTTCATGGCCTCTTGCATTCTACTAATTCCATAGGCAAGACTGCATATGAGGAAGCTACAATGGTATCTAAAAAGCCTATAGTGTCAGCATTCTCAGGATCTAGAATCAATGATTCCCATCATACCCTGTCTACAGATAGTTCCTTTGGTGGGCAGAGGCCTGCCATTCATTCTACCCCCTGCTGCCCAACCCTAACAGACGCATCAGACTATGCATGGGGGGCTCACTTGGCAGGGCAGTGCATTTAGTGCAAATGTAACCCAAATCAAATGTACCTGCATATCAATCTAAAAGAAATGTTAGCTGTACAGAATGCTCTGACAGCCTACAAAGACCACTTTCTTCCAGGACAATTATTGGTAAAGACAGACAACACCACTGTTATGTGGTACATAAACAAGCAGGGGAGAACCCACTCATACCCTTTCTGCAGACTAGCCATGTTTCTATGGAACACAGCCTTGAGCTACCAAGTGCACCTACAGGCTCAGTTCCTTCCAGGAAAACTAAATACACTGGCAGATAACCTTAGCAGAAATCCCATGGACCCACAGGAGTGGAAATTGGAACCAAAGATATTCAACATGTTGAGAAACAAATGGGGGAGCCCAGAGATAGACCAGTTTGCCTCCCCACAGAACTATCAGTTGGACAAATTCTGCACAAGGACTCCCCACAAACAAGCTTGAAAAGTGGATGCCCTGTCCTTCACCTGAAAAAACAGTTTATGCCTTTCCCCCTCTGCCTCTCCTCTCCAAGGTGCTACTAAAGATCAAACGGGACAAACCAAGGACAATACTGATTGCACCAGACTGGCCACGACAACATTGGTACCCCCCTCTTGTGCAGTGTCACTGCTGGCCTCATGGCACCTGTTTCAGACCCCTGCCCTGCTGTCCCAGCAGGAGGGCCAGATTCTGCACCCACAGCTTCAAACCCTGAACCTTGCATCCTGGCTAATAACTTGATCTCTCCGTTCCCATTCCTCAGTAAGCAAGTGATGGATGTCATTCTGGAGGCAAGGAGGCCTAGTACTAGAAAATCCTATGCGGAAAAATGGAAAATATTCAGTTCCTGCAGCCAAACTCAGGGGATGGGCACAGCAGTGCCCAATTTACCCCATATTCTTCAATACTTAACTGAGATGCTTCACAACGGCCTTTCCTTTTCCTCCATCAAAATTCATGCCTCAGCCATTTCAGCTCATTCCAATACAGAACCACCCCTCTTCTCTCATCCACTGCTGAAGCAATTCCTCAGGTGGGGCCAAAAACTTAAGACCACCCAGGAAAGCTCCTACTCCAGCCTGGGACCTTAATTTTGTATTGGAAAAGCTCACTCTCCCTTTCTTTGAGCCAGCTGCAAATGCAGAGTTGAAATTCCTTTCTTGGAAAACAGCCTTACTTCTAGCCATCACTTTAGCAAGAAGGGTGTCTGAATTACAGTCCGTCATGGCAGTGGAGCCTTTCATCATCTTTCATGCTGACAGGGTGTACCTCAGGACCTTCATGCCCTAGGTGGTATCCAGTATGGCCCTTAATCAGTCCATTCATTTGCCAACCTTCTTTACTAATCCACAGAACAAAGGAGAACGTGTACTGCACTCCTTGGACATGTATAGACTATTTAAATTTTACTTGGACAAGACTAAGCCTCTCAGGAAATCTGAACACAGCTGCTGGTTGCATTTGTTGCATGGGCAGAGGGGAAGGCCATTTCAAAGCTAACCATTTCTAAGTGGATTGGCCATTGCATTCATTTCTGCTATAAGCACCATGGAATACCTACCCCACAGGGGATAAGACAACATTCAACCAGGGCTGCATCTACCTCTACAGGCTTTCTCAGAGGTGTCCCTACCAGGGACAGTCTAGAAGCTGCTACCTGGAGTTCTGTACATACCTTCACCAAGCATTACCACTTGCCAATTTTTTCTAAATCCAGAGCTGGCTTTGCCGCTGCAGTTTTGCAGGGCCTTATAGCTGGTCCTAATGCTATCCAAGTACCTCCTCCCATCCTTAGCTTTGGGAATCTACCCAAATGTGATGACTGGAACAGTGAAACATGAAGAATATAGTACAGTTGTGTACACTTACCATAAATGTAGATGTTCAAGTGTATTCACTGTTGCAGTCCTGGTTACACTCCCTCCAGCCCACATGACTTCTATTGATTATATCTCTATTCTTGTTTACTATGATTAAAGCTTTTTGGTGGAGGTGTAACCTTGTATATAATTGCTTCCCAATGTTAAGTTGTCATTTTTGTCTTCATTCTTGCTGGATGGGTTCGGAGCCGATCCTTGGCTCCGACTCGGCCTATACTATAGCTCGAGAGCTATTTTTACCGGCTCGAGGCAGCCCTATAACCCACAATACCATGCGCTAACTCCCCAGATATCGTTTGCTGCTTCGCTGCAAGGTTGTCTTTTTTACCAGCTCAGGTCAGTAAAGAGATTTTTTTCTATTAAACTAGTTTTTCCAGTTAGTTACCCTTGTTTAGGTCCCTACTTATTGCCTTATTCATACAACCCTTGTTGTAGCCCTTCTTCACTTCTTTAGTTAATTTTTATCTTTGGTCCTACGGGCTTTACCTTAGTTTCCCCACCCCTTACAGTGTCTGTGTATGTGGGTTTAGTCAGTTCCCTTAACTTTTCTAATTTTAAGCTGAGTGTGTGTGTGGACTGACTGTGTTTACTGTGGTTAGGACTATGTCCAAAGACATTAAGGTCTCGGGATTCAAGAAGTGTTACTCGTGCTGTCAGAAAATGTCTCTGACAGACGGTCACACTTCTTGTGTCTATTGCGTGGGGCCTTTACACCTACAGGACTCTTGTTCCGACTGTCACAGGTTTAGTTCAAGAGTCCTGCAGGAGAGGCGTAATAAGCTCATCCTAAGGGGTTTGTTAAAGCCCGATGACTCCCCGTCCAAGTCTGGCTCGGGGAAGTCTTCAAAAACCGCCAAACCCTCGGCTCCAGCTTCTGAGTCGAGGGCTGGCATTATCGAGATGGCTCCGACATCGGTTCCATCCGGATCCGAGGCAGGCAAAGTGGTATCCGCTCCGAAACCAGCATTGGAGCCGATCCCAGCAAGCAAGCGTCATCCAGGCTTTCCGACCACGACATCGAGAGGGTGGTCAGTAGGCTCATGAAATCTCAGGCACTAGCCCAAATGCTCCAGAGCCCATCTCACCAGACTGTGGCTCCTTCGGTACCGTTATCGATTCCTCCTCCGACTCACCTCTCGAGTTCGGAGCCAGAGTTTGTTGGAGCCGATACTCCCAACTTCGGCTCCGGTGTCGTTGGCTCTGACCTCTTCATTGGTTCCATCCGTGGAGAGGTCTGGGCGCCGGGACTCCATTGTCAGCTCCGAGGGGGCAAGTGGCATCGGACCCTTGTCCGACCCCGCTCTCCCTCTCGGATCTTCGGCTCTGGTTAGTTCGGCCCCGACATCATTCTCAGAGCCTTCTCTGTCGGTGCCGGGGGCGGTTCCGGTCTCTTCAGAGCCGGGACTTCCTTTGGTATCTGATAGGGGAACCTTCGAGGTGATGAGCGTGCTGTGGACCCATTGTCCACTCCAAGGTTAAGTTCTGCAGCTCCTCCCTCTACAGTGCCTGTTACGGTCTCTGGCCATCCTCCTACATCTGACAGCAGAGATCCAAAGCGTAGGGTACCCACCTTGGGTGCCTCCTCCTCTAAGTTTCAGGGGAACCCCCTAGGAAAAGAAAGTGCAAGAGGAAGCACATAGACTCCCCCGAGTCTGTCATGTCAGACACTGACTTGGATGAGTTGGAGGGTTCCCCCAGATCCCCCTCTGAGGATGTCTCTTTTTCAGACATCCTAGAGATCCTAAAACAGAGGGGAAATTGGTCCACTCTCAAACCTTCCGCTGACGAGTCGGTTTACCTTGACGCTTTTGGATCTCACCCTTCCACCTCCTGGGTGTCTCCCCCTTTCGACCCACTAATGCAGGTAGTGGCTGGAAAGGCGTGGGCAGCTCCTGATTCAATGGAACCTACCCCTAGGAGGCCTTCTAAATTTATTTCTGCACCAGAGGATAAATCCTTTCTCACCAAAGGCGTTTCAATTGATGCTATGGTGGTAGCAGCAGCCACTAAGAAGGAATTTGCTGATCCTTCTGTACCTGTTCATCCTCCTAACAGAGTCCAGGACCATGGACAGGTACAGCAAGTGGACATTTGCTTCAGCGACCTTTACTATGCGATCGCTGAACTATTTGTCATTTCACCCGCCTTCAGAGAGACTTGCTCAAAGAGCTGGGTGAAACGGTACAGGATGTTCATCGTGCATACAGCTGCAGTCATAACAAATGGGTTCTCCTGCCGTCAGGCGGGTTCTCGGTTGGCCGAATTCCAAAGTCTATGTCCGGCGTCTGTTGTCGTCGCCTCTTCCCTGACATCAGTGCGCCAAGGGTATAAAAGAACCAGCCAACGCCATTTTCTTCAGTCTTTCTTGCTCCGCGGTGCCCGAAGCAGAAGCAGTTCGCAAGTGCCGGTCGGCCAGCTCCTGAAATTACGAAAATTTTGCAGCCGAAGTCTTCTTGAAAGCTAAGTACCCCGTTGGGGAAACTTTTCTTGCCTCAGACCGATGTCAGACAAAGTTAATAATTGTATTTCTTGTGGGAAGCAAATACCGCATAAGGATTTTCATTCCCTCTGCATTCCTTGCTTAGGCCCAGACCACAACGTCTCGGTCTGTCGTTTTTGTGCTACATTCAACAAACGCACCATTAAGTGTCGGGCGGAGTTCGCCCAGCACTATTTTGGCAAAAAATGTAACTATATTATGTCGTCGGATACTCCGACTCCAGTTTTGTCTAAAAAAATGCAAAGATAAGGACCAACACACGAGGTCCGCTGCCTCTACCAACACCACGCCAAAGCCGACTACATGTGGTCCAGTTCTCAGGGAGGCACCTACGCAGCCCCTGCCTACCGACGACACTTCATTGGCGGTGTCTTCTGTGCCCGAGGTCGCTGGCTCCTCGGCCCACACCCCGACTACAGATACCGAAGCCACTCTTGGTGGTGAATCTCAAAATGTAGACAGGGCTGCCTCCTCTCAAGGTGTCTTCAGACCTTCCTCTTCTTTTTCTATCAAGGCTTTCAGTAAGTCTAAAGCAGCCATGCATTCTAAGAGACAAGCTCCACAGGGCCCTTCTCCAGGCCCCATGCCTAAAAAAACAGATGCTTAAAATGGCTGAGGATTTGATTACTCTTATCAGGGGTTCTCAAACCCCCCCCCCCCCCCCAGAGAAAAGGCCCAGAGTGGAGGAAGAATCCCCCTCATCTGAGCAGGCCTCCATTATTTCAGAGCACTCTGATGAACAGGAACATTCTTACTCCCCTTTTGAAGATTCTGATGCTGAGGAGTCCATTCCCTCTGCCCCCCCCCCCCAGAGGATTACTAATTTGGGGAAACCTTGCATACCTTAAGGAAACACTTCCACTGGGAAGGCCAAGAGTACTCAGATTCCAAGAAAAGGCTTAGGGATTTTCTCTTGCTACCCCAGCACAGGCCTCTGGCTATACCTCCTGTCTTAAACATACTAGATGATGTGTACTCGGAGGCCTGCCTTAACCCGGATTCTTTACCTCCAGCCCCAGTCAAGCCTGACAGGTACTACCGGGTTCCTGACTCGCACCAATTTTTATACAAAAGCCATGCGGCTGACCCAGAAACTATCTCACAGGGCCCCAAGGGAATTAAGGCCTCCACTGCTAAAAACCCATTACCTTCCGAGAGAGATTACAGATCCTTAGAAAGGTGGGGAAAAAAGGTATACACCTCAGCCACCTTAACCATGAGGGCATTAAACTGCCAGTTCCATATGCTAAAGTACCAACAGTTTCTGTTATCACAGTTGAGAAGTAAAATGTCACAACCTGAACAACCATACTTGAAGGAGTTGCAGGATTTGATGCATAGTGCAGAACAAGTGGGTAAACATACCTTGCAATGTGGTTTTGATGCTCTAGAGGCCTCATGTAGAGCTTTTGTTACAGGATCAGTCATACGTAGACATGCCTGGCACAAGGAGCAAACCTTACCAGATCATGTCAAAGCTAAATTACTAGATGCCCCTCTACAAAATGATGTATTATTTGATGTTAAAGCTGAGGAGGTATTAAAGAAAATGGAGGAAAAGGCTAAATCAATGCAAACAGTGAAAGATTTTCTACAGGTACAACCTCCACGTTTCAGTAGAAATTGGCCTTCCAAAAATTGGTCCTTTCCAGCCACGGACAGACCCCAAAGAGGTAGATACAGGTGCCCGAGGGGCAGAGGGCAATCTCAAGGATAGTTTAGAAGCAGACAATGGCAAGCTCTTACACAAAGAGGTGGTGAGGATAGTTCGCAGCCATTCAGAAAGCAAGCCCAATGACTTTCCCCTTTGCATGCCAAGCAAGGCTCAAATGGCAGCACCCTTAGGCGGAAAACTGGCATTATTTTCAAAAAATTGGCATATTGTCACAAAAGACAAATGGATCCTGGACATTATAAACAGAGGCTACAGATTCCATTTTTACACCCTTCCAAAAATGAGAGGCATGCCAAACCTGCCACACAATCAAAGGGCAGAGGCACAAAGACAAATTTCAGATCTCATGGACATGAAAGCTATTCAAGAGGTACCTACTCGAACAAGGTCAAGGTTTTTATTCCAGACTATTCCTGGTACCAAGGAAGGGAAAAGATTGGAGACCTATTTTGGACCTATCCATCCTAAACACATTTTTACTCGTACCAAAATTCAAGATGCTCACATTACAGCAGCTTCTTCCCATGATGGGCAAGGAGTCTTGGCTGGTAACATTGGACCTCAAGGAGGCATACCTGCATGTCCCAATCAGACAAAATTGCAGAAGATACCTCAGATTTCTTGCAGGTTCAACCCATTATCAATTCTCTGCATTGCCCTTTGGCTTATCTACTGCGCCCAGAGTATTCACGAAATGCCTGGCATCAGTAATTGCCTACTGCAGACTTCAAGGGATACAAATATACCCATATTTGGACGACTGCCTGATCCAAGCGGACAGCAAGCACATACTTCTGAAACATCTGGCTTTTGTAATAATGTTGTTGAATTCTCTGGGATACACAGTCAACAAAAAGAAATCAAGGCTAATACCCTCTCAGAAAATAATTTTCCTGGGTGCCAACTTGGACACAAACACCCAGATGGCCTACATCATGCCAGAGAAGCAGGGGCAACTAACTCAATACTTCAGAACACTAGCAAATTTCACCAGGCTGACCAAGGAAAATCCTGCAGGCTCTGGGATTCATGGCATCTTGCATCCTACTAATCCCATGTGCAAAGCTATATATGAGGAAACTTCAATGGTACCTGAAAAACCTGTGGTCTCAACACAGCCACAGTTTGGAAACAATAATACTACTAATTCCATGTCTTCAAAAGGAATTTCTGTGGTGGG
This sequence comes from Protopterus annectens, assembly GCF_019279795.1. Classification (NCBI taxonomy): domain Eukaryota; kingdom Metazoa; phylum Chordata; order Ceratodontiformes; family Protopteridae; genus Protopterus; species Protopterus annectens. The sequence continues at coordinate 849,075,908 of NC_056750.1, forward strand.
CTCAAGCATGCCAAACAAACACAGGTCTCCCATTCTGCAAGCCTCAAGCAAATAAGTCATCACAACAGACGCCTCGGACTACGCCTTGGGGGCGCACATGACAGATTGCATTCAGGGCAAATGGTCCCAAAAAGAAAAGCACCTTCACATCAATCAAAAGGAAATGCTAGCAGTAATAAATGCTATTATAGCTTTCAAAGACCTTCTGCATCCAGGTCAGCTATTGATAAGGACAGACAACACCACAGTAGTGTGGTACATAAACAGGAAGGAACCCATTCATACCCCCTATGCAGGCTGGCCATGTCACTTTGGAACATGGCTCTGGAATTACAAATCGAACTTCAAGCACAGTACTTGCCAGGCAAGGAAAACACGCTGGCAGACAACCTAAGCAGAAATGACAGATCCACACGAATGGAAGTTGCATCCTCAAGTTTTTACAGAGATAATTCAAGCATGGGGAAGGCCAGACATAGATCTCTTTGCCTCCCACAGAAATCACCAATTGACAAAATTCTGCTCAAGGACTTTTCATCCACAGGCCTGGAGAGTGGACGCTCTCTTTCAGTTGGACAACAATGACAGTTTATGCCTTTCCACCTCTTCCTCTGCTGCCCAAAGTTCTATTAAAAACCAGAGCAGACAGACCAAAGATGATTCTCATTGCTCCAGACTGGCCAAGACAGCACTGGTACCCACTCCTGCGGAGCCTGACTCATTCCCCTCCATGGACCCTACCTCTAATGCCTCTTCTTCTGACTCAGCACAGCTTCAAAACTCTTCACAGTCAGCTCTGACTCAGCACAGCTTCAAAACTCTTCACAGTCAGCTGAAAACACTCAATCTGGCCACATGGAAGATTCCTTAACATCACAACAGACCCTACTCTCCAAGGAGGTGCAGGATGTCATTTTGGAGGCCAGAAGGCCGTCTACTAGAAAAGCTTACTCCGCAAAATGGAAACGGTTTTGTGCCTGGAATGAGAAAAAGGGCCAGAATCCTGGAAAACTGAATTTACCTCAAATATTACAGTATCTAGCTGAGCTGCTAAGCAGTGGACTTTCATTCTCCTTCATCAAAATCCATGCCTCAGCCATTTCTGCTGAATACAACACTGATCCACCTTTATTCTCTCACCCCCTCTTAAGACAGTTCCTCAGAGGGGCTAAGAATATAAAACCCCCAAGGAAACAACCAATACCTGCTTGGGATCTCAATTTCATTCTAGAAAAGCTGACCTTGCCTCCTTTTGAGCCAGCTGCCTCAACAGATTTGCAGTATTTGTCCTGGAAAACGGCTTTCCTTGTGGCTGTCACCTCAGCTTGTAGGGTATCGGAACTACAAGCCCTCATGGCTGTGCAGCCTTTTATCATCTTCCATCAGGACAGAGTTTCCTTATGAACCAACCCGTCCTTTATGCCAAAGGTGGTATCCAGGGTAGCTTTGAATCAGGCTATACACTTACCTACCTTCTACCCTAATCCTCAAAACAAAGGGGAGAGACTACTACATTCCTTGGACATCCACAGACATCTGCGTTATTTGGACAGAACAAAGCCTTTCAGAAAATCAGAACAGCTCTTTGTGTCCTATGCTATAGGAGCTCAAGGGAAGCCAATTTCCAAATAGATAATCTCAAAATGGATAGCCCACTGCATACGCTTTTGTTACTCTTTTCATGGTAAAACTGTACCTGCAGGCATCAGATCTCACTCCACAAGGGCCACAGCTACCTCTGCAGCTTTCCTCAGAATAGTTCCTACCAAAGATATTTTGGAAGCAGCCACTTGGAGATCTGTGCATACCTTCTCCAAGCACTACCACCTACCATTATACTCCAAAACTAGAGCAGGCTTTGCCACTGCAGTCTTGCAGCGCATTCTGGATCCTCCTAGTTCCTCCTAGTTCCACCTAGTGCCTACCACCCCCTTCTTAGCTTTGGGATTCTACCCATCTGTTATGACTGCAGCTGTATGCACGATGAACATAGTACAGTTTTGTACCTACCATAAATGTAGATGTTCGAGTGCTAATACAGCTGCAGTCCAGGTTTCCCTCCCTCCTTCCCCTCTTGGGACAGGCCTATTGGCTAACACCTCCTCATACAACCTGATTGGGGTATTCTTTTATGGTGTATTTGCTTGCAACTACTGTATTTTGATTACATTGCATTGCTTTATTACACAAATTTATGTATTGCCTTCCTTCTGGGGGCACCTGACATCTGGGGCAAGAAAAACGAAGAAAATGGCGTTGGCTGGTTCTTTTATACCCCTGGCGCACTGACGTCAGGGAAGAGGCGACGACAACCGACGCCAGACCTAGACTTTGGAATTCGGCCGACCGAGGACCCGCCTGACGGCAGGAGAACCCATCTGTTATGACTGCAGCTGTATTAGCACTCTAACATCTACATTTATGGTAGGTACAAAACTGTACTATCCTCCTGCTGTGGGGTATCAAGACAAGATAAACTCCCAGCTGGCCACCCTGAACTCCGTTGTTAACTCCTCCATGCGGCTTATCTCTTACGCAGCCGATGGAGCGAGTAGGGCCGCTGACACAGGTGTTGCGTTGAGACGTCACGCTTGGATGCGACTCTGTAACTTTGCCGACCCCTTCAAGGCGTCCTTCACCAACACCCCCTTTGATGGTTCAGAATTGTTTGGACCTCAGGTGAAGAATACCCTCACCAGATGCGAGCAAGATGGTAAGACTCTTTTTGCCGTAGGAGTCCATTTTTCCACACCTTCTAGACCTTATCCTAAGGGACAGAGGGATGGAAAGATGTGGTTCCGCAAACCACAGGGAGTCGCGCCTGCCGCACGTGGTGAATTTCCCAGAGGCAGAGGGGGGAATAATAACAGACGCCGCCCCAGGGGCAGAGGGGGTCCACAGAACTAGGGTTCCAGGGAATCTTTCCCTGACCAACCCTTTCAGCATCCCTGAGAAGCTGCCCGACTGTCCGCCTTCGGAGGCAGTTGGGGGAAGATCATCTCTGTACCCGGAAGCCTGGCAATCCCTCTCCCAAGATACATGGGTACAGAAGATCATATCCGAGGGTTACAAAATTCCCTTCACTTCCCCTCCGGTACAACCACCAAGACCCCTACCAAGACGTACCACCCGCACAAAGGGGTCAGGCTCAGCTAGAAATAAAAAAGCTGTTGGAAAAAGAGAGTCATCCAGGCAGTCCCAGCAGATCAGCTAGGATCCGGAATCTACTCCAGATTCTTTTTGGTACCAAAAGAGACTGGAGACTCATTTTGGACCTCAGCAGATTGAACAACTCTGTACAAAAGAGAAAATTTCGGATGGCAACACTGCAGTCCATTCTACCCTTTTTGGGCAGAGACAACTGGATGTGCTCCTTAGACCTCCAGGACGCGTACTATCGTATAAAGATACACAGGCGCTCCAGGAGGTTTCTCCGCTTCCGGCTGGGAGCCAGTCATTATCAGTTCAGAACCCTGCCCTTTGGTCTCACCACAGCCCCCCGGGTGTTCACCAAATGCTTGGTAGTAGTCATGGCTCACCTGAGACGAAAAGGATTCCAGGTGTTTCCATATCTTGACGACTGGCTCATTTCCGCTACCACCAAGCAGCATCTTATAATGGCCAGTGATTACACTATTCAACTTTGCAACACTCTAGGTATTTCCATAAATTTTGCAAAGTCCTCCTTGTCGCCTTGTCAATGTATAAACTTTATAGGCGCTGTATTAAACACCACAGAAATGTCTGCAACTTTACCACCTCAGAGAGTGACAGACATAAGGCGGAATGTTCATTCCCTGTTTCAGCCCAACAGAGTTAAAGTCAAGCTAGTATTGAAAGCGTTAGGCCTCATGGCAGCGGCGATTCTTCTACTCCCATTAGCCCGCTTCCACATGAGGCTCCTTCAGTGGATGCTGTTTTCTCAGTGGTCCTCAACAGCTACCAATGACTCACAACATTCTGATAACCCCATCTTGCAAGAATCATCTCTCCTGGCGGATGGTTTCCCCTCAGCTTTTTCAGGGCAGACCCTTTGCCCCCCCCCCCTCCAGTTGCCACAGTGACGGATGCCTCCCTGATTGGGTGGGGGGAATTATCAGGGCAGGACGGTCCAGGGCACATGGCAACAATCAGAATGCTACCTGCACATAAATGTCATGGAGATGATGGCGGTGCTTTTGACGTTGCGAGCCCTTCAGAGCTCTCTTCCCACAGGGACTATAGCAATTCAAATGGACAATGTCTGTGGTGTGGTACATAAACAAGCAGGGCGGAACAAAGTCCTACCCCCTATGTCGAGAAGCATTCAGACTTTGGCAATGGGCGATTTCCTCTCAACGGTTTCTGATAGCAACGCACATCCTCGGGAAGTCCAACGTCATAGCGGACAGATTGAGCAGAACTATCCTCATGCCTCACTAGTGGTCTCTAAATCAAGCGGTAGCAGACAGAATATTTCAGAAGTGGGGCCAGCCTTGCTGCGATCTTTTTGCAACTCCTCAAAACAGCAAGTGCCTCGACTTCTTCACACTCTTTCCTCTACCAGGCCATCCCCCCAGAGACGCTCTTGTTCACGATTGGCCCCGGGGTCTTCTATATGCCTTTCCTCCCTTACCATTGATCCAGTAATTAATTCAGAAAGCAACCGCATTGAGATCCAAAATGATCCTCATTGCCCCGTTTTGGCCTCGACAAGTATGGTTTCCGTTCCTGCACAGTTACCTACTGGAACAGCCTTGGCATCTGGAACCCCTTTGGATCTGTTGACCCATCTCATGGGCAAGCTGCAATAGTCTCTTCATTCCCTTAACCTCACAGCTTGGTTGCTCCACTTCCAACCTTAGCCAGGCTTCCCCTTATTTCTCCTCCTGTTCGTGATATCATTCAGTCTCTTCATTCCCTCAACCTCACAGCTTGGTTGCTCCACTTCCAGCCTTAGCCAGGCTTCCCCTTATTTCTCCTCCTGTTCGTGATATCATTCTGGCTTCCCATAAGTCCAATACTAGGAAGACATATGCGAGTAAATGGAAGCGTTTTTCGCACTGGGCACAAACTAGGTCCCTAGATCCTTTCCATGCACCTATTCATAAGGTTCTAGACTTTCTGGCGGAGCTTTTTCATTCAGGGTCGTCGGCCAGTATTAGGGTACAATTAGCGGCCATTGCTAATTTTCATGTTGGGCTCTCAGAAGTAAACATGTCCCACAAACTCTGTAAAGCCTTCCTCAAGGGCATCTTTTTGCTTAGACATCCAGTTAAAGATCCACCTCCACAATGGGATTTAAATTTAGTTCTAAACTCGTTGATTCTGCCTCCTTTTGAACCTGCAGCTACTTGCTCCCTCAAGCTTCTTTCTTGGAAAACTCTGTTTTTAGTAGCCATAACATCTGCCAGAAGGGTATCGGAACTTCAAGCCTTGTCTGTCCGTCCCCCTTATTTAGTCTTTCACAAAGACAGGGTAACTCTCAGAACAAACCCTTCCTTCCTACCGAAAGTGTCCTCTGAAGCAAATCTAAACCACTCCATTGACTTGCCTGTCTTCTTCCCAGACTCTGCCAACAGGGCTGAACAGAAATTACACTCATTAGATGTTCATCGCCAATTACGGTATTATCTAGACCGGACAAAACAACTCAGTCAGACCAGCTGTTTCTCTCTTATGCTGCAGGAAAGAAAGGGCTTCCAGTATCAAAGGTTACTCTTTCCAGATGGTTGACATCCATTATTACCTTTGTCTATGAGTTGAGACACAGGCAACTTCCGTCTAGGCCTAAGGCTCATTCAACCAGGGCACTATCAACATCAATGGCCTTTCAAGCAAGGTTACCATTAGATGCCATATGTGCAGCAGCTACATGGGCTTCCCAACATACCTTTATTGCCCATTACAAACTTGATATAGCCTCCAGAAATAGAGCTGATTTTGGTTCCACCGTACTCAGGAGTCTGTTCCATTGAGCCACCCAGGACTAAGATGCTAGGGACGCTGTCCCATCCAGCAAGAATGAAGGCGAGAATGACAACTTAACATTAAGAAGTTATGTCTTACCATAACGTTCCATGTTAGTTGTCTTCTTCTCGCCTTCTTTCTTGCGTCCCTCCCTCCTGCCCCCTAGCCTGGATAGACTAGAGGTCTCAGAGTCCTTCCATTTCTGGAGATACATGTTACTTTCCCCGTATCCTTAGTGTTACTAGCAGGGAGCCCGTACTTGCAAATGAGGATTATGATATTATATTTATACTATGTCTTAGCTTCCAAACGAGATATGGGGAGTTAGCTCATGGTATTGTGGGTTATAGGGCTGCCTCGAGCCGGTAAAAACAGCTCTCGAGCTATAGTATAGGCCGAGTCGGAGCCGAGGATCGGCTCTGACCCATCCAGCAAGAAAGAAGGCGAGAAGACGACAACTAACATGGAACGTTATGGTAAGACAGAACTTCTTATTATGGGGGCACCTGACATCTGGGGCAAGAAAAGCTGATGTAATGGTGTCGGCTGCATGCTTTATACCCTGACTATCTGACATCATGGAAGATGGGTCAGCAACTGACGCAAGGTTGGGAGGGTGGGCCTAATGGTTAAGGTGTTTGCCTTACAAACACAAGGTACTGGGTTGAATCTCCCAGGGGATAATTGGCTAGGCTTAAAATGACTTGCAAGGGCAGTTAGCTTAGTACTAACCTATGAACCCAAGACTTAGATAATCAGGCCGACTGAGGGCTACTGCAAGCAGATAACCCAAAAGTGATGACTGCAACAGTGAATACACTACAACATCTACATTTATGGTAAGTGTACACAACTGTACTTTTTCCATAGTAGACCTCCTATCAGGCAGCCTGTAGAGACATGGAATCTCTCCCAGGTTCTCCATTGTCTCTCTACCTCCCTTTGAGCCTGCCGTGGCATGTAATCTAAAATTCCTGTCATGGAAGTCTTTTTTGGTGGCAGTCACATCAGCCAAACGGATATCTGAGATGTTCTTCATCTCACATTGCTGCAGTCCTTACATATGGGTAGTCCGCTGTCCTCGGTCGGCCCGAATACCAAAGTATTAGGCTGACGTCGGTCAAGGCGCTTAAAACTGACATCAGGACGTCAGGGTACAAAAGCGCATGACCGACGTCATTTCCTCAGTCTCTTTTGCCGCATGGTCCGATGCAGAAGCAGTGTTGCAAGTGCCGTTCGGCGTTCTGAAATTTTTCGAATTCGGAGTTTCAGACCGAATCCAAGTTGGCTAAGTACCCCGTTAGAATATTTTGGTTTTTCTTGCCTCAGTGTTTTACGGATGTCAGAAAAAGTGAATAACTGTATTTCTTGTGGGAAACAGATACCGCATAGGGATTATCATTCTTTGTGTATTCCTTGTTTGGGGCCTGAGCACGACGTTGTTGGGTGTCGCTTTTGTGCTAGGTTCAATAAACGCACTATTAAGCGAAGGTTAGATTGTGCTAGGCTGGTCTTTGGGAAGCGGTGCAATTATAATATGCCGTCGGGTTCTCCGGCGCACGCTTCTGCGAAGAAGCGCAAAGACAAAGCAGTTAACCCCAGGCAAGATGAGTCGTCCGTTCCGGACGCCGGTTCTTTAGAGGCTTCAGTGGAACCGGTGGTTCCGACGGAGACTTCTCTGGAGTCTCAGGGGGAGACTTTGATTTTGCAGGAGGTGGTCTCTCAGGAGGCAGGTCAGACTGAAGGGGCTTCTCAAGTTTCTGTACTCCCCTCCCTTACCAGGGTGGTTAGGCCTTCTCCTTCTGTTTCCAAGGCTTCTCCCAGAGGCAGGCCAGTTTTAGCTTCTGTTGGCGTCACTCCTAGTTCAGCAGGGTCTGTGCCTAAGAAGCACATGCTTAAAATGGCAGAAGATTTGATTACTCTGATTAGAGGTTCTTTGCCCCCTCCTGATAAGAGGCCTAGGGTGGAGCCAGAGTTGGGAAGTTTTGAGCAGGCTTCGGATGTTTCAGAGTCTTCAGCTGAAGACTTGCAGGAGTACTCTCCTTATTCTGATTCTGATGCAGATGATTCCACTCCTTCTGCTTCTCCTCCAGAGGATTTTTCTTTTTCAGAGACACTTCATTCTATGAGGGAACATTTTAAGTGGGAAGGTCAGGACTTCTCTGATTCTCTGAAAAGGCTTAGGGAATTTTTGCTGTTACCCCAGCATAGGCCCTTGGCTATACCCCCTGTTCTGGATGTTGTGGAAGATGTGTTTGCAGAGGCTTCACTTAATCCTGATTCTCTGCCTCCTGCTCCTGTTAAACCGGATAGATATTACAGGGTGCCTGAGGCTCATAAATATCTTTATAAGAGTCCTAGGGCGGACCCAGAAACTATTAGTCAGGGACCTAAGGGTGTCAAGGCCTCTGTTGTAAAAAATCCGGTTCCTCTAGATAAAGAAGCCAGAGCTTTGGATAGATGGGGAAAAAAGGTCTATACATCTTCTACCTTAGCTATGCGGGCTTTGAATTGCCAGATGTCCTTCATGGATGCATCTGCAGTCATAACAACTGGGTTGTCCTGTCGTCAGGCAGCCCTTCAGTCGGCCGGATTCCAAAGTCCGGGTCCGGCTTCGGCTGATGTCGCACTTCACCCGACGTCATCTCTGTCGGTCTTCGGGTATAAAAGCATCAGCCGACGCCATTTTCTTCCGTCTTTCTTGCCGCGTGGCGCCCGAAGCAGAAGCTGTTCGCAAGTGCCGGTCGGTCGGATCCAGAGATTACTTCTACCGAATACTACTTCGAAGACTTCTAAAGCTAAGTACCCCGTTGGGGACTCTTTCTTGCCTCAGCCGATGTCAGAAAAAGTTAATAATTGTTTAACCTGTGGGAAACAAATACCTCATAAAGATTTCCACTCTTACTGCCTGCCTTGCTTAGGCCCAGCCCACGCGTAGCAGCCTGTTCGTCCTGTGCTTCTTTCAACCGAGCGGCTTAGACGTCGGTCGGAGTTTGCAGAACAGTTTTTCGGTTCTGATTTTGCGTACATTATGCCGTCGGATCCTCCGACTACGCGTTCTGCCAAAAGCGCAAAAGAGAAAAGACCGACACTCGCGGTCCGCGGTTTCGGCGAAACCATGGTTAAGCACAGCGAGTGTCTCGGTTTCGGCGAAACCGAAAACTGATCAAAATACAGCTGAATCTATCTCTACAACTGAGGTCCCTGCTAACACTCTTGAATCGGCCTCAGAAATTTTTCCCACTACGGTGCTTACCACTGACTTATCAGACACCATTCCCTTGGATGTCTCTACCCCAGCACGTGGTGCTGCTAGGCCTCCAGCAGCCATGTCCATTAAGGCCTTCGCCAGGGCTAAAGCAGCCAAGACTACTAAAACAGTGCCTGTTAAACCCCCTCAACCAGGCCCTCTTCCAGTTCTCAAATGCTTACTTTGGCAGAAGATTTAATTTCATTAATTAGAGGATCTCAATCTCACCCAGACAGGGCCTCTCAGCCCCCAGAGAAGAGACCTAGGGCAGAGCCCCATGAGCCAGTGTCCTCTGATGATTCTGCTGATGAATCAGACATAACTGACCAGCCAGAGGCTCCTTTCTCCAATTTTGAAGATTCTGATGCTGAAGAATCCATTCCAGCTGCTTCCCCACCAGAAGAATTCTCCTTTGGGGAAACCTTGCATGCCATGCGAGAACAGTTCCAATGGCAGCAACAGGATTTTTCAGACTCCAGAAAAGATTTAGGACCTTTTTGCACCTTCCACAGCACAGGCCCTTAGCTATACCTCCTGTTCTCTCTGTGGTTGATGATGCTTTCAATGATGTCTGCTCCGCTCCAGATTCTTTATCCCCAGCCCCTGCCAAACCAGACAGATTTTACAGGGTGCCAGATACTCATCACCACCTTTACAAGGCCCTCTTGCAGACCCGAAACTATTTTCCAGGGTCCCAAGGCAGTAGCGACCATAGCTAAAACCCTGTTCCTTCTGAAAGGGAAGCAAGGTCATTAGACAGATGGGGTAAAAAGGTTTACACTTCAGCCACTCTCTCAGCTAGAGCTTTAAACTGTCAGTTTCACATGATACAATACCAAGAATTTATGCTTGATCAGTTAACTAAAAAGCTAACCACTGATGAATCTCTTGATAAGAAATATGTATTAGAAATGGTAAATAACATACAGCAAGTTAGTAACCATTCTTTAAAATGTGGCTATGATGCACTGGAGGCTTCATTTAGATCAGCCATGACTGGCACTGTAATTAGAAGGCATGCATGGCTAAAGGAGCAAGCTTTACGGATCATGTTAAATCTAAATTGCTAGATGCTCCTATGGATAAAACAAGTTTGTTTGGTACACCTGCCCAGCAGGTTATGAAGAAAATGGAAGAAAAGGCAAAATCAGTCCAGACAGTTAAAGATTTCTTGCAGGTTCAACCCCAAGGTTTAGCAGGAACTGGCCTGCCAAAATTGGTCCTTTCCTGACTCCACAAGACCTCAAAGGGGCAGGAATAGGCGTTCCAGAGGCAGAAACCAATCCAGAGGAGGTGCCTACAGAGGCGACAGTGGCAAGGTAACAACAGAGGCACAGACTCAACACCTGCCACTACATCAACACAGCCACAGTGACTTAATCCTAAACCCGCCTACCAGGGAACAAATAGCAGATCCTCTAGGCGGAAAGCTAACCTTATTTTCAAAAAACTGGCACCACATAACAAAGGACAAGTGGATTTTACGAACCATAGATCAAGGTTACCGGTTCCACTTCCACACTTTACCAGACAAAAGAGGAATGCCAAATCTACCTCCAAATCAAAAGACAGAGGCTCTACAACAGATAATGGAGTTAGCAAACATGAGAGCTGTGGAGAAAGTGCCAACAGCAGAGCAAGGAAAGGGGTTCTACTCCAGACTATTCCTAGTTCCAAGAAAGGAAAAAAGTTGGAGACCAATTCTAGACCTGTCCACCTTAAATACATACATCATTGTCCCAAAATTCAAAATGCTGACCCTACAGCAACTTCTTCCCATGCTGGGCAAGGAGTCTTGGCTGGTAACTCTAGATCTCAAGGAGGCATACCTGCACGTCCCCATTCGACCAATCTGCAGAAGATACCTCAGATTTCTTGCAGGATCAGAGCACTATCAATTCTCAGCATTGCCCTTTGGCTTATCTACTGCCCAGAGTATTCACAAAATGCCTGGCATCAGTAATCGCCCATTGCAGACTACAGGGAATTCAAATTTATCCATACCTGGACGACTGCCTGATACAAGGAGACAACAAAAGCAAGCTGACAACAGATTTACAAAGGGTCATTTACTTGCTTCAAGCACTGGGATACACAGTCAATTTACAAAAGTCAAGACTGATACCATCCCAGACAAGGACTTTCCTGGGAGCGGAATTGGACACAGTAAGACAAATGGCATTCCTAACTACAGAAAAACAAAAGAACTCCCTCTTTACTTCTTGGCACTAACAAAACTGAACAAGTTAACAGCAAGAAAGGTACTGCAGGCCTTGGGTTTCATGGCATCATGCATAATCTTGGTTCCATTTGCCAGACTACATATGAGAAAACTACAGTGGTACCTAAAGAATTTATGGTCCCAACACAGACACAGCCTAGAAACGGAAATCCCACTAATACCATGCTTAAAACAGGAGTTCCTATGGTGGGCTCAGGCATGCCAGTCAAACCCAGGCCTGCCCTTTCGCAGTCAAGCAAGCCAGACCATCACAACAGATGCTTCAGACCTAGGATGGGGGCATATGCTGGACAAATGCGTACAAGGATTGTGGACACAGGACCAACTTCACCTGCACATCAACCTAAAAGAAATGCTGGCAGTAAAACTGGCAATCCAAAAGTTCAGACCATTTCTCAAGGAGGACCACTTGATGATAAGGACAGACAACACCACAGTCATGTGGTACATCAACAAACAGGGAGGCACTCATTCTTACCCCCTATGCAGAATGACTTTGGAGCTGTGGACCCTGGCACTCAGCTACAACATCCAGTTACAGGCCATATTTGTGCCAGGAAAAGAAAACTCTCTAGCAGATATGTTAAGCAGGACCACATCGGATGCCCACGAATGGCAGCTGCACCCGGATATCTTCAAGACCATCTCGAAGAAATGGGGAATGCCTCAGATAGATCTATTTGCATCACCTCTCAATCACCAGCTCAAAAAATTCTGCACAAGGACATTCCACCCACTAGCATGGAAAGTGGACTCGCTCTCCTTCAGCTGGAAAGGCCTAACAGCATATGCATTCCCACCTCTTCCCTTGATACACAAAGTACTACTAAAAATCAAGGAGGAACGTCCAAGGATAATCCTGATAGCTCCAAACTGGCCAAGACAGCATTGGTACCGCCTGCTGAGGAGCATGTCTCGGAACAATATGTGGCCAATTCCCCTGATGCCTTTGATGCTAACTCAGAACAACTTCAGCACCATGCATCCAAACCTAAAAACGCTGCAACTGACTGCATGGAACATCACATAGCAGCTGCTAATACAGAACTTTCACAAAGAGTTAAAGACATTATTCTTGAAGCACGCAGGCCTTCAACTAGAAGGAATTATGCTGGGAAATGGAAAAGGTTTGTCATTTGGAGTTCTGAAAGAGGAAAAGATGTATCAAACATAGATATGCCTAACATTCTGGAGTATCTGGCGAACTACTTCATTCAGGCCTGTCCTACTCCTCCATCAAGATTCACGCATCAGCTATTTCAGCAGAATACAGCTTTGATCCACCTGTTTTTCACACCCTTTGCTCAGGCAGTTCCTCAGAGGAATCAAGAATGTAAAACCTCCAAGGAAACCACCATTGCCAGCTTGGGACTTGAACTTTGTGCTAGAAAAATTGACACTATCACCTTTTGAACCAGCAGCAACAGCAGACCTACAACACCTGTCATGGAAAACTGCTTTCCTACTGGCAATTACTTCAGCAAGGAGGGTTTCAGAACTACAGGCCTTAATGGCAGTGCAACCCTTTCTAATCTTCCACCAAGATAGAGTGTCCATGAGGACTAATCCTACATTTATGCCTAAGGTGGTATCCAGAGTGTCTTTAAACCAGGCAATCCACCTGCCTACCTTCTTTCCCAACCCACAAAACAGAGGGGAAAGAATACTGCATACCTTGGATGTACATAGACAGCTACGCTACTACTTGGACAGAACAAAAAATAGCAGAAAGACTGACCAACTTTTCGTAGCCTATGCAACAGGAAGGGAAGGAAAAGCTATTTCCAAACAGACAATCTCCAAATGGATAGGAAATTGCATACGATTCTGTTACTCCTTCCATGGAAAGCCAATTCCACAGAACATATGACCTCATTCTACAAGGGCAACAGCCACTACCACAGCCTTCTTACGAGGAGTGGCTACCAAAGACGTTATTGAGGCGGCTACTTGGACCTCCGTGCATACATTTGCCAAGCATTATAATTTACCTCTATATTCCAGATCCCGAGCAGGGTTTGCCACTGCTGTTCTGCAAGGGATCCTAAACACACCATAATTTACTTTTATCCTCCTCCCCTAGTTGGCTATGGTATTCTACCCAGTTGTTATGACTGCAGATGCATCCATGAAGGACATAGTACAGTTTTGTACCTACCATAAATGTAGAATTCCGAATTGGATAGCATCTGCAGTCAGGATTACCCTCCCTCCTTCCCCTCTGTGGTACTCCTAGGGTGTTTACCCTTCTAATAGCTAGCTAGTGGAGGGATTTCTTTCATGGTGTATTTGTTTGTATTTATGTACATACATGCTTATTTTTGTGTTTACCTCTATCTTTTGGAAACATTGGCATCTATCCAAAATTTTTTAGCCTTCTATAGGGCTTCTGGCATCTGGGGCAAGAAACACTGAAGAAAATGGCGTCGGCTGATGCTTTTATACCCGAAGACCGACAGAGATGAAGTCGGGTGAAGTGCGACATCAGCCGAAGCCGGACCCGGACTTTGGAATCCGGCCGACTGAAGGGCTGCCTGACGACAGGACAACCCAGTTGTTATGACTGCAGATGCTATCCAATTCGGACATCTACATTTATGGTAGGTACAAAACTGTACTTTTCATATGTTGAAATATCAAAACTTTCTTCTTTCTCAATTGAAGTCCAAGGTGGATGCTCTGGCGGAAGGCATTGAGTGTAAAGAATTACAAGATTTGGTGCATGTCTCTGAACAGGTGGGTAAGCATTCATTACAGTGTGGTTTTGATGCTGTGCAGGCCTCGTCTAGGGTGGCTGCCACTGGCTCAGTTCTTCGCAGGCACGCCTGGCTGAAGGATCAGAATTTATCTGACCATGTTAAGACAAGGATTTTGGATGCTCCTTTGCAGTCTGATGTGTTGTTTGGTTCACCTGTGGAGTCAGTCTTGAAGAAAATGGAAGACAAGGCTAAGTCTATGCAGGCTGTTAAAGATTTTTTGCAAGTTCAGCCTCCGAAGTTTAGTAGGAATTGGCCTGCTAAGGGGTGGGCGTATCCTTCTTATGATTCTCAGTCTAGGGGTAGATCTAGACGTGGTAGGGGCAGAGCTCAGAGTTCTTTCAGGCCTAGAACAGGGAGTTCACCTGCACTTTCTTCGGGTGAGGGCAGGGGCCAGTCCTTTCGTAAACAGGCCCAATGACCTACTTTTTCAGCTGCCAGATCCTTCTTGCCTGGCAGCACCTTTGGGAGGAAGGTTAGCACTCTTCAAGGAAAATTGGATGTTGATTACCCAAGACAAATGGGTATTGGATATCATACACCAGGGTTACAAGTTTTATTTCCATACCTTGCCTCCTTTCAAAGGCATGCCGGACGTTCCTCCTCAGCAAAGGCTAGAGGCTCTCAAACAAATTTCTCAACTACTTCAAATAGGGGCCATACAACCGGTCCCTCTGCCAGAAGTGGGCCTAGGATTTTATTCTCGCCTGTTTCTATTACCAAAGAAAGGAAACACGTGGAGACCAATTTTGGATTTATCTATCCTCAACACATATCTGGACATTCCCAAGTTCAAAATGTTGACGTTACAACAGCTTTTACCTCTGCTGGGCAAAGATCACTGGATGGTGACTCTGGATCTCAAGGAGGCTTACCTTCATGTTCCTATCAGGCCCAGTTGCAAAAAGTATCTGCGTTTTCGGGCTGGGACTTCACATTATCAGTTCTCTGCATTGCCCTTTGGCTTATCTACTGCGCCCAGAGTGTTACTTGAAGGTTCTGGCTCCAGTGGTAGCTTTCTTCAGGCTAAGAGGAATACAAATCTATCCTTATTTGGACGATTGCCTGATTCTGGCCCAAGAAAAGGACGAACTTCTTCATCATCTACAGTATGTGATGGCAGTGTTAAGATGCCTGGGGTATTCTGTGAACGAAATAAAGTCCAGTCTAGTACCCTCTCAGGACATGTGCTTTCTGGGTGTGAGACTGAATACAGCATCCCAGATGGCCTTTTTGACCCCGGACAAACAAAAGAATCTTTCTCTTTACTTCCAATTGTCTCGTCAGTCCAGGCTGACTGCAAGGACAGTCCTTCAAGCCTTGGGGTTCATGGCATCCTGTATTCTGGTACTTCCCAATGCCAAACTGCATATGAGGAAGCTACAATGGTATCTCAAGAATGTATGGACACAGCACTGCCAAGATTTGGACACTGTCATTCAGATAATACCTTGCATTCAAAAGGAGTTTTTGTGGTGGGCTCAGGAATGTCACCTAAACAAGGGACTCTGTGACCCGGCCAGAGGAGAGTCAGATTTTAACGACAGATGCCTCAGACAAAGCTTGGGGAGCTCATCTAAATGGAAAATGGGTACAAGACACGTGGCCTGCCAGACTTCAACATCTACATATCAACTTGAAGGAGATGTTAGCAGTCCAATTTGCATTGATAGCTTTCAAGGATTTACTTCTTCCAGGGCAGGTGTTGATTCAAACAGACAACACAACTGTCATGTGGTACATCAACAAGCAAGGGGGAACGCATTCTTATCCTCTATGCAGGCAAGCAATGATTTTGTGGGAGACTGCTCTCAGTTTACAGCTAAATCTTCAGGCAAGGTTTCTGCCAGGAGCACAGAACTCCTTAGCAGATGTGTTGAGCAGACAAATTATGGATCCCCACGAGTGGAAATTGGATCCTCATGTATTTCAGAGATTGACAGTGTTATGGGGAACTCCAGACATAGATCTGTTCGCTTCTCCACTAAATTACCAGCTGCCAAAGTTTTGCACAAAAGGTTTCATCCCACAGCTTGGAAAGTGGATGCTCTCTCATTCAGTTGGAGCAATCTTCACGTGTATGCCTTTCCACCTCTGCCTCTCCTCCCAAAGGTACTTCTGAAGGTCAGACAGGACAAGCCAAACATGATTTTAATAGCTCCAGATTGGCCTCGACAGCACTGGTACCCATTACTGAGAAGTCTGGTGCAGGAGCCTCCATGGCCTTTGCCTTCGATTCCTCACCTGCTGTCTCAGGAGAACAGTCATTTACTCAATGTCAAACTTCATTCTCTACATCTGACAGCCTGGCATATTCTGTTTTAAACCCTGGAGGGTCTCAGCTTCCACAGCAAGTTTTGAATGTTATTTTGTAGGCCAGAAGGCCTAGTACAAGGAAAGTTTACGCAGATAAATGGAGGAGATTTTTATTTTGGAGTACAGCAAAGGACTTTGATGTTTCTAAACCTAATTTAAGTGTTGCGCTTCAATACCTTACTGAGTTATTAGACAAAGGTTTGTCCTTCTCCTCTATAAAGGTTCATGCTGCAGCAATTTCTGCTCACTATGACTGTGACCCACCATTATTTTCTCAGCCTTTGTTTAAGCAATTCCTTAGAGGGGTAAAGAATATAAGACCCCCACGTAGAGCTCCTACTCCTGCTTGGGATCTCAATTTTGTGTTGGAGAAACTCACTCTACAACCTTTTGAGCCTGCAGCATCTGCAGAGTTGAAATATTTATCATGGAAGACTGCTTTTTTGTTGGCCATTACCTCTGCGAGAAGGGTTTCTGAATTACAGGCCCTTATGGCAGTTGAGCCTTTCTTAATTTTCCACAAGGATAGGGTGTCTTTGCGTACTAACCCTTCTTTTATGCCTAAAGTGGTTTCTAGTGTGGCTTTAAACCAAACTATTCATTTGCCTACTTTTATGCAAACCCCCAAAATAAAGGGGAAAGGATTTTGCACACTTTGGATATACACAGACAGTTGAGATATTATTTGAGCAGAACTAAAGGGTTCAGGCAGTCTCAGCAGTTGTTTGTTTCTTTTGCTTTGGGTTCTCAGGGCAAACCTGTTTCAAAACAGACTATTTCTAAGTGGATTGGTTTTTGTATTGCGTTCTGTTATTCCCATCATGGTAAGGAGATTCCAGCTGGGATTAGGCCTCATTCCACTAGGGCTACTGCCACTTCTACAGCTTTTTTAAGGGGGGTGGCTACTAAAGATATTTTGGAAGCAGCTACTTGGAGTTCAGTGCATACTTTCTCTAAGCATTACCACCTTCCACTTTACTCTAAATCTAGGGCTGGATTTGCCACTGCTATTTTACAGGGCATTTTGGCAGCTCCTACTGCTTTATAGTTTTGCCATCCTCCCTTACCTCTGCTTTAGGATTCTACCCATATGTAAGGACTGCAGCAATGTGAGATGAAGAACATAGTACAGTTTTGTACCTACCATAAATGTAGATGTTCGAAGATCCACATTGCTGCAGTCCAATACCTCCCTCCTTCCCTCTGTTGTTGAAGGTGGTGGTGTGGTTTGTGTTGTACATATTGTAAATATGGTTAGTGCACGGGTGGTTGGTTAGTTTTTGCTGGTTTTTGGCTTTGACCTTTCTTGTTAGGGCCTTCTGACATCTGGGGCAAGAAAAGACTGAGGAAATGACGTCGGTCATGCGCTTTTGTACCCTGACGTCCTGATGTCAGTTTTAAGCGCCTTGACCGACGTCAGCCTAATACTTTGGTATTCGGGCCGACCGAGGACAGCGGACTACCCATATGTAAGGACTGCAGCAATGTGGATCTTCGAACATCTACATTTATGGTAGGTACAAAACTGTACTTTACAAGCCTTGTGCATCAAGAGCCTGTATCTATTCTTCCGTAAGGACAGAGTATCCCTTCGCACTCTTCCATCTTTTCTCTCCAAAGTGGTTTCCGACTTCTGTATTAATCAGTCCATTCAGCTTCCTGTATTTTTCCCAAACTACTCAGAGGAATACTGCCTTCTTTCATTGAATGTACATTGACAACTACATTTTTGTCTAGACAGGACTAAGTCTTTTTGCACGTCTGACCAGCTTTTCATTTCCTTTTCTGGTCCTAGACTGGGATGTGCTGTATCAAAATTCACTTTATCAAAATGGCTCAGAGATTGCATTACCTTTGCATATTCCCTTACGAGTGAATCCAAACGTGATCAAAGCTCATTTCACTAGGGCCATCGCAACTTCGGTTGCCTACCATTCCAGGGCTTCCATGGATGACATTTGTGCAGCAGCCATTTGGGCTAAACCCCATACCTTCATCAAGTATTACAAATTGGATCTGGTCTCCAAGGTAAGAGCTGCCTTCGGCTCAGTGGTTCTCAAGAATGTTCTTCCATAAGAGCCCCCCAGGTTCTCCAAGTAGATTGGGATTCTGTCCCATCAGTGATGAATAGGAAGAAGATTAACAACATCAGATAAAGAAGATATGGTAATGTTCCATCTGAGTTGTTGATCGTCTTCCAGTCATCACACCCTCCCACCGTCCCCCGCCAAAGGCTCCCGGCGGATCTTCTGGGTCCTTGTGGTGTTTCAGGGTTTCTGCGCAGCGATGGCCTCTGTCTTTCTGTTTCTTCTGTGTGTTGCATGCAAACTTGATCTGAGGTAACTGGGAGAAGGGCATTGTGGGTAGCAGATTAGCTCAAGTGTTTTTGGTGTACGTGAGCTTGGTATTAGGCCGACTCTGTTCCGAGGGCTCAGAACTGAACCCATCATTTATGGTAAGATGCAACTTCTTTTTTCTGCTGTGCCTCCTCCGATTGAAGATCCTTCAATGTTGAAGGCTCATGTCATTATTTGAGAAGGGAGGGAGAGATCCATGGAGTTTGTGCAAGTCAGCTGAGTCCTTTTTAAAGTCTCAGTCGTGTGCCAAAGACCTCAAAGGTGGAAGTTACTGAAGCCATGAGGCCCAAAGCACAAAAGACCCATATGTTGCCTGCAGGCCTAGGCCAGACAGTGTCTCAGCACCCTCTACCTCCTGGGCTCCACTGTCTCGTTAATAGGAGAGGCTGATTGTGTTGTCGTCTTTGAAAATGACGAGGTTCTATTATACAGATTCCAGATGTGTCTAATGCCCATTCTAAAAAGAAGAGGGCAGAGACTGTCCACTTGAGTATTCTGATTCCTTTGATTCAGAAGCAGGATGAGAGGCTTGTTGCATAAGCATACCATCCAGACACACAAGTCACCCTTTTGTGTGCTTCAACCGAGGACTTCTCATTTCGAGACGTACCTCATTGGATGAAGGAAACTTTCCAGTGGGGATAGTAAAGCATAATCTAAGGCTAAGCTCCATTACCACTTGTATGTGGGCCTCCCTTGAAACTGGAGCTCTAGTAGTTCCTTCACTGCTAGATGTCCTGGGTTATACTTTTGTGAATGCATCTGTGGAGCCTACCTCCCTTCGTCCTACTCCATTGAAGCCTGAGTGTTTTTATTGGGTCAAGCATGCCCACAAGTTCCTGTACAAGAGCCTGATGTTCTTCATTCCACATTGCTGCAGTCCTAACCATTGGGTAGTCCGCTGTCCAGTCGGCCCGAATACCAAAGTATATGGCTGACGTCGGTCAAGGCGCATTAGACTGACGTCAGGACGTCAGGGTACTAATGCGCATGACCGACGTCATATCCTCAGTCTTTTTTGCCGCATGGTCCGATGCAGAAGCAGTTTTGCGAGTGCAGGTTGGCGTTCTGAAATATTTCCGAAGTCGGAGTTTCAGACCGAATCAAAGTTGGCTAAGTACCCCGTTGGGGAACATTTTGGTTTTTTCTTGCCTCAGTATTTAACCGGATGTCAGAAAAAGTGAATAACTGTATTTCTTGTGGGAAGCAGATACCTCATAGGGATTACCATACTTTGTGTATACCTTGTTTAGGGCCTGAGCACGACGTTGTTGGTTGCCGCTCTTGTGCTAGATTTAACAAACGCACTATTAAGAGAAGGTTAGACTGTGCCAGGTTAGTGTTTGGGAAGCGTTGTAATTACAAAATGCCGTCGGATGCTCCGACGCCCGCTTCGTCCAAAAAGCGCAAGGACAAAACGGCAAAGCCTAGGGGTGATGAACCGGCAGTCCCGGACGTCGGTTCTTTAGAAGGCTCAGTGGAGCCAGAGGTTTTGCCAGGAGTTTCTTTGGAGTCTCAGGCAGAGACTTTACTGTTACAGGATGTGCCCTCTCAGGAGGTAGGCCAGGCTGAGGGGGCTTCTCAGGTAACTGTTCTTCCCTCTCTTCCCAAGGTAGTTAGAGCTTCTCCTACTGTTTCCAAAACTTCTTTGAGAGGTAGGCCAAGTTCAGCTTCAGTGGGGGCTTCTCCTAGCACTTCAGGTTCTGTGCCTAAGAAACATATGCTTAAAATGGCAGAAGATTTAATTACTATGATTAGAGGCTCTATGCCCCCTCCTGATAAGAGGCCTAGGGTGGAACCTGAGTTTGAGAGTTTTGAACGGTGTTCAGAGGCTTCTGAGTCTTCTGTGGAAGACTTGCAGGAGTATCCTCCTTATTCTGATTCTGATGTGGATGATTCCACTCCTACAGCTTCTCCTCCTGAGGATTTCTCATTTTCAGAGACTCTGCATTCCATGAGGGAGCACTTTAAATGGGAAGGCCAAGATTACTCTGATTCCAGGAAAAGGCTTAGGGAATTCTTATTTTTACCCCAGCATAGGCCCTTAGCTATACCTCCTGTGTTGAATGTGGTGGAAGATGTTTTTGCAGAGGCTTCCCTGAACCCTGATTCTTTGCCTCCTGCCCCTGTTGAGCCTGATAGGTACTATAGGGTGCCTGAAGCTCATAAGTATCTGTTTAAGAGTCCTAGGGCAGACCCGGAAACTGTTTCTCAGGGGCCTAAGGGTGTTAAGGCCTCTGTTGTTAAAAATCCTGTTCCCACTGATAAAGAGGCAAGGGCTTTGGATAGGTGGGGAAAGAAAGTGTATACTTCTTCCACTTTAGCCATGAGAGCATTGAATTGTCAGTTTCACATGCTAAAATATCAAAATTATCTCCTTTCACAATTGAAATCTAAGGTGGATGCTTTGGCGGAAGGTATAGAGTGTAAAGAGTTGCTGGATTTAGTTCATGTGTCTGAACAAGTGGGTAAGCATTCTTTGCAATGTGGTTTTGATGCTGTGCAGGCCTCCTCGAGGGTGGCTGCCACTAGTTCTGTTCTCCGCAGGCATGCCTGGTTGAGGGATCAGAATTTAGCAGAGCATGTTAAGACTAGGATTTTGGATGCTCCTTTACAGTCTGATGTGTTATTTGGTTCGCCTGTGGAAGCAGTTTTAAAGAAAATGGAGGACAAAGCTAAGTCTATGCAAACTGTTAAAGATTTTTGCAGGTGCAGCCACCAAGTTTAGTAGAAATTGGCCTACTAAGGGATGGACATATCCTGCTTATGATTCCCAGTCTAGGGGTAGGTCTAGACGTGGTAGGGGCAGAGCTCAAGGTTCTTTTAGGCCTAGAACAGGGGTTCACCTGCTCAGACTTCTGGTGAGGGCAGGGGTCAGTCCTTTCGTAAACAGACCCAATGACCTGCCTTTTCAGCTGCCAGTAGATTCTCGCCTGGCAGCTCCTTTGGGAGGAAGACTGTCTCTTTTCAAAGAAAATTGGGATTTAATCACTCAAGACAGATGGGTGTTGGATATCATTCACCACGGTTACAGGTTTTATTTCCATACATTGCCCCTTTCAAAGGCATGCCAGACGTTCCCCTCCACAAAGGAAAGAGGCTCACAAGCAAATTTCTTTGTTACTCCAAATAGGGGCTATTCAGCCAGTCCCTGTACCAGAAAGGGGCCTAGGATTTTATTCTCGCCTGTTCCTAGTTCCAAAGAAGGGGAACACGTGGAGACCAATTTTGGATTTATCTATCCTCAACACTTATCTGGACATTCCCAAGTTCAAGATGTTGACGTTACAACAGCTTTTACCTCTGCTGGGCAAAGATCATTGGATGGTAACTTTAGATCTCAAGGAAGCTTACCTTCATGTGCCTATAAGACTAAGTTGCAGGAAGTATCTGCTTATTCGAGCTGGAAATTCTCATTATCAGTTCTCTGCATTGCCCTTTGGCTTATCTACTGCGCCCAGAGTATTCACAAAGGTTCTGGCTCCAGTGATAGCTTACTTCAGGCTGAAAGGAATTCAAATCTATCCTTACTTGGACGACTGCCTGATTCTGGCTCAAGACAAGGAAGACCTTCTACAGCATCTGGAATATGTTATAGCAGTGCTAAGATGCCTAGGGTATTCTGTGAACGAAATAAAGTCCAGTCTAGTACCCTCTCAAGACATGTGCTTTCTGGGTGTGAGACTGAATACAGCAACCCAGATGGCCTTTTTAACCCCGGACAAACAAAAGAATCTTTCCAGTTACTTCCATCAACTATCTCTTCAGTCCGGGCTGACTGCAAGGACAGTCCTTCAAGCCTTAGGGTTCATGGCATCTTGTATTCTGGTGCTTCCCAATGCCAAACTGCATATGAGGAAGCTGCAATGGTATCTCAAAAATGTGTGGACACAGCACTGCCAGGATTTGGACACTGTCATTCAAATAATACCTTGCATTCAAAAAGAATTTTTGTGGTGGGCTCAGGAATGTCACCTAAACAAGGGACTCTCTGTGACCCGGCCAGAGGCGAGTCAGATTTTAACGACAGATGCCTCGGACATTGCTTGGGAGCTCATCTAAATGGAAAGTGGATACAAGACAAGTGGCCTGCCAGACTACAGCATCTACATATCAACATGAAGGAGATGTTAGCAGTCCAGTTTGCATTAATGGCTTTCAAGGAGTTACTTCTTCCTGGGCAGGTGTTGATTCTAACAGACAACACAACTGTCATGTGGTACATCAACAAACAAGGGGGAACACATTCTTATCCTCTATGCAGGCAAGCAATGATTTTATGGGAGACTGCGCTCAGCTTGCAACTAACTCTTCAGGCAAGGTTTCTGCCGGGAGCACAGAACTCCTTAGCAGATGTGTTAAGCAGGCAAATCATGGATCCCCACAGTGGAAACTGGATCTTCATGTATTTCAGAAATTGACAGTGTCATGGGGAACTCCAGACATAGATCTGTTCGCTTCTCCACTAAACCACCAGCTGCCAAAGTTTTGCACAAAGGGTTTCATCACACAGCTTGGAAAGTGGACGCTCTTTCTTTCAGTTGGAAAAATCTTCATGTGTATGCCTTTCCACCTCTGCCTCTTCTCCCAAAGGTGCTCCTAAAGATCAGACAAGACAAGCCAAGGATGATTCTAATAGCTCCAGATTGGCCTCGGCAACACTGGTACCCACTTCTAAGGAGTCTGGTAAGGAAGCCTCCATGGCCTTTACCTTTGATTCCACACCTGTTATCTCAGAGGGACGGTCACCTGCTCAATGTCAAGCTTCAATCTCTTCATCTAACAGCCTGGCATATTCTGTTTTGAAACACAGCAGGTCTCAACTTCCTCAGCAAGTTTTAAATGTGATTATGGAAGCCAGAAGACCTAGTACAAGGAAAGTGTACGCAGAAAAATGGAAGAGATTTTTATTTTGGAGTGCAGCAAAGAATTTGGAGATTTCTGAGCCTAATTTGAGTGTGGCTCTTCAATATCTTACTGAGTTATTGGACAAAGTTTTGTCCTTCTCTTCCATTAAAATTCGTGCTGCAGCAATTTCAGCTCACTATGATTGTGACCCACCATTGTTTTCACATCCTTTGTTCAAGCAGTTTCTTAGAGGGGCAAAGAATATAAGACCCCCACGTAGAGCTCCTACTCCTGCTTGGGATCTCAATTTTGTGTTGGAAAAACTTACTCTACAACCTTTTGAGCCTGCGGCTACTGCTGAGTTAAAATACTTGTCATGGAAGACTGCTTTTTTGTTGGCCATTACTTCTGCAAGAAGGGTTTCTGAGTTGCAGGCCCTTATGGCAGTAGAGCCCTTTTGATTTTCCATAAGGATAGAATATCATTACGCACTAATCCTTCCTTTATGCCTAAGGTGGTTTCTAGTGTGGCTTTAAACCAAACTATTCATTTGCCTACTTTCTATGCAGATCCCCAAAACAAGGGAGAAAAGATTTTGCACACTTTAGATGTACATAGGCAGTTACGTTATTATTTAAGCAGGACTAAGGATTTCAGGCAGTCTCAGCAGTTGTTTTTCTTTTGCCTTGACTTCTCAGGGCAAGCCTGTGTCTAAGCAAACTATTTCTAAGTGGATTGGGTTTTGCATTTCATTTTGTTATTCCCATCATGGCAAGGAGATTCCAGCTGGGATTAGGCCTCATTCCACAAGGGCTACTGCCACTTCAACAGCATTTCTCAGGGGTGGCAACTAAGGATATTTTGGAGGCAGCTACTTGGAGTTCAGTGCATACTTTCTCTAAGCATTACCACCTTCCTCTCTACTCTAAATCTAGGGCTGGTTTTGCCACAGCTATTTTGCAAGGCATGTTGACAGCTCCTGCTTCCTTATGATTTGCCAGCCTCCCTTACCTCTGCTTTGGGATTCTACCCAATGGTTAGGACTGCAGCAATGTGGAATGAAGAACATAGTACAGTTTTGTACCTACCATAAATGTAGATGTTCGAGGATCCACATTGCTGCAGTCCAATCCTCCCTCCTTCCCCTCTGTGTTTAGGGGTTGTGGTGTGGGTTAGGCTATATTCTTGTGCATTTGTATATATTGTATATATGTTTGGTGCAGGGTTTTTGTTGGTGTTTTGGTTTGGGCCTTGTCTTTTTAGGGCCTTCTGACATCTGGGGCAAGAAAAGACTGAGGATATGACGTCGGTCATGCGCATTAGTACCCTGACGTCAGTCTAATGCGCCTTGACCGACGTCAGCCATATACTTTGGTATTCGGGCCGACTGGACAGCGGACTACCCAATGGTTAGGACTGCAGCAATGTGGATCCTCGAACATCTACATTTATGGTAGGTACAAAACTGTACTTTTGGATGGTCCAGCTGTGGTGTGTGTGGATTTCTTTGAGTGATTCTTCAGCTTTATGCAGGAACCCCATTCCCAGTGAGAGGGAGAATAGAACATTCAAAAGATGGGCCAAAAGATCTACACCTACTACTCATGCAGATCCTTAAACTGCCAGCAATCCACAATGGAAAAATGAGGACCAAGAATTATTGGATAAAAGACTGTGATCTGAAGTAGGAGATGCTTCAACTTTGTGTCCTTTCTTTTTTGGTTGCTCAGCACTCTAAAAGGTGTGACGTGCTGCACTGAATGCCTCATACAGGAAAGCAGCTTACAGGATCCAGTATATAGAAACATGCCTAGTTGAGGACATTGCCCCATCCAGACCATGTTAAAATAGAACCTCTGAATGCACTGTTAAATAGGGCCATCTCCTCTTTGGATCACACTGTTAAAGACGTTTTTAAGAAGATGAAGTAGAAAGGTAAGACCATACGTTTTCTAAAGCAGATTTTTATGCCCCTTCCTTGTGTTCAGCCAGAATTAAACAGCAAGGGCTTGGCCCTTGCACCCTAGACAGTAAGTCAGCAGATCTGTCAAAGGAGAAAAATGACATGTATAAAAAAAAAGGAATGACAAGTTAAACTGTAAGGGAAGCCCTCAGCCTGGATTAAATAATACCTGATGTTATAATAATCTGAGTGATACTGAGAGTGATCAGTTGCAACTCGAGTGGCTGCTCCTTTCCCCTTCCCCACCAGCCAACCTCCCTTCCACTACCTCTTAGTACTACCCTATTGAAAAAGTTGGAAGATTTGCCTTTTTAATTAGTTTTTGCTCCTTGCTTGACTATGAGCTCCCCACAGTCAATTGTCCCATTTGCTTTCCTTTTCACTTGCTGCAGTATTCTTTACTTGAGGGAAATCCCCGCCAGAAGGCGTCCGACGTCTGCCAGTGTACAAATGTCTTTTTTTCCACCACAGGGTACATAGTATGTCTGATGTTGGCTGCAGTCAGATGCAAGCCATAAAACAGATGTACACATTTACCATCCTCAGAACTTTTCTGCTGCCAGTCAGAACCCCAGCTCTGACCATCACCATACAGTTTCCAGCGATTCGGACTTCTGCATTCAGATAAGTGCCCCTTTGGGGAATTTCTTTTTCCTGCTATTTATTTATGTCATCCAGGAAGGGCAAGTGACACTGTGAAAGACTAATTCCACATAAGGACAGCCATACTCAGTGTCTCTTTACCCTAGGCCCCAACCACGACCATAAGTTGTACAGTATTTACCAGTTATTCGTTCCTGAGACCCTTAAAAGTAGGCTTTCATCATTTGCTTTATATCCAGAATACTAACTGCTTAAATTAACTTAGTGCATGGAGGGTTCCTGGAGGCCTGAAGCCAAGCCACCAAAGCATAATGCCAAGAAACCTAGGCCTACACCTTCTGCTCCACCTCTCCCATTTGACGCATCTCCCGAGGTGCTGGTCTGATTTTCCAGGCATGGAGTCACAGACCAAGCCCACTTCTGAGGTCATCTTGACTTCTGCTGCGAGCATGTCTCAAGAGGTGGAACAACCTGAAACCTTCGAGTTCAGATATTCATCTGAACCCCTCGACGTTACAAAAGGTAGTATCTCCAGCAAAGAAAAAACAAAAGACAAAGCATGTCTCCACTGCCAAAGAGGCTTCTGCAGACTTTCTCTTAGCCTTCATTGCTTTTAAACAGCCTACCTCTCAGCCTGGCCCCACCCCAGCCTCTCAACTTTCCCAGAAGAGCTAGGGACCCAGATTCTTCAGATGAATCCTCTTCTGATGAAGAATCTTTTGAGATTACTCTACTCAAACAGGAATACAACTTCCCTGAGGAGGAAGAGTCGGTGGGTGCAGGATCTCCCATGGAGGTAATGTCCTTCAGGGAGACCATCCTGAAAATGTGTGAACACTTTAAGCGGTATTCAGGTCAAATCTCATAGTCTAAAAAAGGTATTACCAGCTTCTGCAAGTGGACCTTCCCAGCTCTTCTGCAATTCTACCAGTACATCCAGCCTTTTTGGATGCTTTCTACCATGCATCTCAAAAGACAGACTGTTTCTAGAAAGTCCCTGAGAGCAGTCGATTTTTTTTTTAGATGTCTGGGTGCAGGACCCAGCAGTCATCTCTGCTGCTACTAACAAGTCTTCCAGGATGCCCCCTTCTGTCTCCCTACTCCCATCGGACAAGGAGAGTAGAACCCTGGAAACACTAGGGGAAAAAGCATACACTTCAGCCACTTGGTTTTCAGAGTCATCAGTTACCTGACACGCATGACTAACTCCCTAGAACTTGTGTCTCAAGCAACTTCTGTTATCTCAGACCTCCCAGATTCTGAGGGAAAACAATTGGCCTTGAATCTTTTAGGAGCTTCTTCCCAAGTGCAAAGTCACTCCATCAAATGCAGCTATGACGCTGCTGAGGCCTGTGCGAGGGCAGCTGCTACTGGGTCAGTACTTAGAAGATTCTCATGGCTTAGACTTCAGCTACTGCAGGACAATTTCATATCCAAATTAATGGATTTCCCTCTGAACAATACCGGCTTGTTTGGCCCACCTGCAGCTGCTCTTTTCAAAACCCTACAAGAAAAGTCTAAGAAACTGAGTTAAAGCACCTTTTAGTTTCCCTGGTGCCCAGGTTCCATAGGAATTTTTCCTCCAAGCCTATTTTTGTTCACAGCCATTCTCAGCAACAACAATGCAGAGCTTCTAGGAGAGGTAATAGACCACAGAGGACTAGAGCTCCTCAGGCACCACCCCAACAAAAATGGCCCTTTCTGGACAGAGAAGGGAGTATGTGACTACCCTCCAATTGCTCCCCTCCCTCCACATCTTAAATGCTGTAAAGACATGGCAAACCATTACTTAAGACAATTGGGTCCTTTCCATGATCAAAATAGGATTCTTCATGGTTTGGCACTCCACTCCCACCTTTCGGGGCATTCCACAACCACCCAGAAAACCACTTCATCTCTTCCCAGATCTCTTTTTGGATTTGTGGCGACATGGCTCCATTCAAGGAGTTCCCTGTACCTATAGAGGGAAATGATTTTATTCAATAATGTTCCTAGTGCACAGAAAGGATGACCCCTGAAGGCCAATCCTAGACTTAACTCAACACTTTCTCAAAGGTTTCCTCCTTCAGAATGTTAAATCTACAAACCCTTTTTCCTCTGTTTCTCCCACAGGGATTCATGGCCTCTCCACACATCAAAGATGCCTATCTCCGCATCCCCATTCACCCCAGATACAAGAAATTTGTTTTACTGTGTATTCATGGCATTTTCAGATGTTCATCTTGTTTCACTGTTGCAGTCATTCCTCTTGGGTTATCCTGCTGGCAGGCTACCCGCAGTCGGCCCGAATTCCAAAGTCCTGGTCCGGCGTCGGCTGCTGTCACCTCTTCCCTGACATCGGTGCACCAGGGATATAAAAGATGCAGCCGACGCCATTTTCTCCAGTCTTTCTTGCCGCGCGGTGCCCGAAGCAAAAGCAGTTCGCAAGTGCCAGTCAGCCAATCCAGAGATTTTCAAATCCGAATTTCAGAACCGAAGTCTTCATTAAAGCCAAGTACCCTGTTGGGAAAACTTTTTTCTTGCTCCAGACCGATGTCAGAAAAAGTTAACAATTGTATTTCTTGTGGGAAGCAAATACCTCATAAGGATTTTCACTCTTACTGTATTCCTTGCCTAGGCCCTGACCACAACATTGCTAGCTGTCGGTTTTGTGCTAGATTTAACCAACGCACTATTAAGCGTCAGTTCGATTTTGCAGTTCATTACTTTGGCCAAAGATTTAATTATATAATGCCGTCGGAACAGCCGATAACCGGAGTTTACAAAAAACGCAATGACAAGGTGAAAGATAGGCATCCGAGGTCCAGAACCGACGACGAGGCCTCCGTTAGGCCAATCGCCGGTTCTCAGTGAGGCGTTTTCGCAGCTCCTGGCACCCGCTACCTCAGAGCCACAGGCCACTTCCGACTCCCACATGGAGCCGACTGGACCTCTGGATACTCAAGATATTGGATACTCTGAAATCATTCCCTCTGATGGGTCCAGAGCCGCTGAGCAGGCATCTGCTTCTGAGGGTGTCTTCAGACCTACACAGACCTACACAGTTGTATGTTAAACCATCTTCAGCTTCAAAGGCAAAGACTAAAGCAGCTCTAAAGACAAAGAAACAAATACAGCATTCTCCTACTCAAACTTCCATACCTAAAAAACAGATGCTTAAAATGGCCGAAGACCTAATTACTTTGATCAGGGGTTCCCATCCCCCTCCTGATAAGAGGCCTAGGCAAGGGACAGAATATGATTCTTCTGATCAGGTTTCTATTTCCTCTGATTCCTCTTCTGAACAGGATTAACGTTAAGTTGTCTCTCTTGCCTTCATTCTTGCTGGTTGGCTCGGCTCCGACTCGACCATTTTCTTAAGCTGAAGAGCTATTTACTGGCTCGAGGCCTCCCTATATCCCACAATGCCTGGCACTAGATCTCCAGATCTCGTTTGCCGCTTCAGCTACAAGGTTGCGCTTTACTGGCTCAGGTCGTATTCATCTTTTTGTCATAATTAGTTGTTAAATTTTAGTACATATTTCAAGCTTTTTTGTTCTTAGTAGTGTAGTACTGTTAGATTAGTTGTAGTACCTGTGTTTTCTGCCTTTTAGGAAACTCGTTTTAATTAGAGAGTTCCCCCCCCCCCACTATCTCCCTAAAGTAGGCCGTTTAAATTAGAGGCTATCCCCTTCCCTTTTATAAACCTTTTTCCAGTAGGAAGTAGTGTTTAGCCTTTGTAGTTTAAAGATAATTTTCTTTTTATTTTTGCTAGTATTGATGTCCTTCAAGAATGCAACTGCAGTCATAACATATGGGTTGTCCTGCCTCAGGCAGCCCTCGGTCAGCCGGATTCCAAAGTCTGGGTCCGACGTCGGCTGATGTCGCATTTCTCTCCGACGTCAGAGCGGCTGGAGTACATAAGCATCAGCCGACGCCATCTTCTTCAGTCTTTCTTGCCGTGCGGTGCCCGAAGCAGAAGCAGTTCGCAAGTGCCGGTCGGTCAGCTCCTGTATTCTTCGAATCCGAAGTCATCAAAAAAGCTAAGTACCCCGTTGGGGACCTTTTCTTGCCTCAGCCGATGTCAGAAATTACTGAAAAAGTAAATAATTGTTTGTCTTGTGGTAAACAAATACCTCATAAGGATTTCCACTCTTACTGCCTCCCTTGCCTTGGCCCAGACCACGACGTCTCGGCCTGTGCCGCCTGTGCTCGCTTTAACAAGCGCACTCTCAAGCGCCGGGCGGAGTTCGCTGAAGACTTTTTCGGCGATAAATTTGATTATACGATGCTGTCGGAACAACCGACAACGCAGACTCCTAAGAAACGAAAAGACCGGGACCGACATCCTCGGCCCGCGTTTTCCACAGACACCACGCCAAAATTAACCGCGAGTGCTCCGGTTCCCTCTGAGGCGGTTGTTCCACCGCTCCGAACCGAAGACACCGCATTACCGATACCTCCGATACCGGAGGCCACTCCGCCAGTTATTGACTTTCCTCCGGATACTGAGGCCGAGGAAATGCCCGAGACCATTGCTGTGGATAGGGTCGCTCCTGCACGTGGAGCGGCTAGGCCTCCCATGTCCATGTCTATCAGGGCCTACACACGGGCCAGGGCAGCCAGCAAGTCCAAGCATCTTTCTGCTGGGACCTTACCTCGGCCTACTCCTGAAGCTCAGATCGTGGCTGTGGCCGCAGATTTGATTTCCCTGATCAGAGGTTCCCAGGCCCATCCTGAGAGAGGATCCCAGACTCCTCCTGATAAGAGGCCTAGGGTTGAACCCCCTGACCCACTCCCCACAGATGAAGATTCAGAGGACTCTGTTCACTCCGAAAGCCAGGAAGAGCCCTTCCAGACCTATGAGGATTCAGATGCAGAGGACTCTATCCCCTCGGCTTCTCCTCCTGAGGATATGTCTTTTGGGGAAGTTCTGCATTCCATGCGGGAGCATTTTAAGTGGCAAGGCCAGGAATATTCAGATTCAGCGCCTTCGAACCTTCCTTAAAAAGCCCCAACACAGACCCTTAGCTATACCTCCTGTGCTTGATGTTTTGGATGATTTATACTCTGACTCCAGTGTTACCCCTAATACTCTTCCTCCTGCTCCTGTCAAGCCTGACAGATACTATAGGGTCCCAGAAACCCATTCTCATTTCTTTAGGGCCCATGCTGTTGATTTAGAAACAATTTCTCAGGGGCCTAAAGGGGTTTCAGCTACCACCTCCAAAAATCCTTTACCCTCCGACAGGGAAGCAAGGTCCTTAGAGAGATGGGGGAAGAAGGTCTGCACCTCCACTACTTTATCTATGAGAGCTCTCAATTGTCTCTTTCACATGTTTCAATATCAGGATTTCCTGTTAGATGATTTACAGAAAAGATTGGCCTCCCCTGAACCTTTAGATAGGAAGTCTTTGCAGGAGGCTGTACACAATTCTCAGCAAGTTAGCAATCACTTTCTACAGTGTGGATATGATGCATTGGAAGCTTCATGTAGGGCAGCTATGACAGGGGCGGTCATTCGTAGACTTGCATGGTTAAAAGATCAACCTTTACCAGATCATGTTAAGGCAAAACTTCTTGATGCACCCTTGGAAAAGAACAAGCTTTTTGGTGCTAATGCTAAAGATGTGTTAAAGTCCATTGAGGAAAAAGCCAAGTCAGTTCAGACAGTCAAAGATTTCCTCCAGGTTCAGCCACCTAGATTCAGCAGGAACTGGCCTTCTAAAAACTGGTCCTTTCCTAATCCTGAAAGATTTCAAAGGGGCAAAAGCAGGCGTGCCCGAGGAAGAGGCCAATACAGAGGATCCTACAGGGGATGACAGTGGCAACCAGGAAACCAAAGAAGTGACACAGGGGTTTCTCCCGCCCCACAGGGACATTCTCAATGACTTTCCTCTAGGTCCGCTGACCAAGGAGCAAGCAGAAGCTCCTTTGGGCGGAAAATTATCTCTGTTTACAAGAAATTGGCACAAACTGACAAAGGACAAATGGATTTTGGACATTATAGACCACGGTTACAGGTTCCATTTTCATACCTTGCCAAGAAAACTGGGTATGCCAAACCTGCCACAAAACCAGAGGGCAGAGGCTATCAAGCAAATTTCTCTGCTTGCTCAGATCAAAGCAATAGAAAAAGTTCCACAACAAGAACAAGGTCAGGGATTTTACTCAAGACTGTTCCTTGTTCCAAGAAAAGAAACTCAATGGAGACCAATACTGGACTTGTCCGCTTTAAACACTTTTCTCATAGTACCAAAGTTCAAAATGCTGACTCTGCAGCAACTCCTTCCCATGCTGGGCAAGGGGTCTTGGCTGATTACTCTGGACCTCAAGGAGGCATACCTGCATGTCCCTGTCAGACACAGCTGCAGAAGATACCTCAGATTTCTTGCAGGGCCAGAGCATTATCAATTCTCAGCATTGCCGTTTGGCTTATCTACTGCGCCCAGAGTATTCACGAAATGCCTGGCTTCAGTAATTGCACATTGCAGGCTCCAGGGGATTCAAATCTACCCGTACCTGGACGATTGCCTCATACAAGCGGACGACAAACTAACTTTGACAAAAAACTTGAATTATGTCATACATTTGCTACAGGCTCTGGGATACACAGTCAACTTTCAAAAGTCAAGACTTCAGCCATCCCAGCAAATTACCTTCTTAGGAGCCAAACTAGACAGCCTCTCAAATGGCTTACCTGACAAGAAGACAAGCAAAAGAAGCTAACTCTTTACTTCAAAACTTTAGCAAAGTTCACCCAGATGACTGCAAGGAGATTCCTACAGGCCCTGGGTCACATGGCATCCTGCATTCTCCTGGTACCACTAGCAAGACTACACATGAGAAAGCTTCAATGGTACCTAAAAAGCTTATGGTCTCAACACAGCAACAACCTAGAAGCAACCATACCACTCATTCCATGTCTTCAAAAGGAATTTCTATGGTGGGCCTCAGTAAGCCAGTCAAACACAGGTATGTCATTCAAAAAACCTCAGATAACACAGACCATGACCACAGACGCCTCAGACCTTGGATGGGGGGTGCACATGGAGGGCAGATTTATTCAAGGACAGTGGTCTCCAAATGAAACACATCTGCACATCAACCAAAAAGAAATGCTGGCAGTAATGCATGCCATCGAGGCCTTCAGACAACAACTACAATTTACTCAGCCAAATGGAAGAGATTCAGCATTTGGAATACCACCAAGGGCCATGATGCATCACTTTTGAGCATCCCACTCATCCTGGAATATTTGGCAGATATGCTACATAATGGACTCTCATACTCCTCTATAAAAATACATGCTTCAGCTATCTCAGTTAGATACAAAACTGATCCACCTGTATTTTCACATCCTTTAAGGCAATTTCTTAGAGGAATCAAGAATATAAAGCCCCCAAGAAAGGCACCAGTACCAGCTTGGGACCTCAACTTTGTCCTAGAAAAATTTACTTTACCTCCCTTTGAGCCAGCAGCTTTTGTGGATTTACAATTTCTCTCCTGGAAGACAGCATTCCTGTTGGCCATTACCTCAGCAAGAAGGGTTTCGGAATTACAGGCCCTAATGGCTGTACCACCATTCATAACTTTTCACAGAGACAGGGTCTCTTTACGAACCAACCCTACCTTTCTCCCAAAAGTGGTATCTAGGGTCTCTTTAAATCAAGCAATTCACCTGCCTACCTTCTTTCCCAATCCTGAGAACAAAGGGGAAAGACTGTTGCATACCTTGGACATTCACAGACAGCTTCGCTACTACCTGGACAGAACCAAGACCAGTAGGAAGTCTGATCAGCTTTTTGTAGCTTACCCTGGAGTACAAGGAAAAGCAATTTCAAAACAGACAATTTCTAAATGGATTGGACATTGCATCAGATTCTGTTATTCCTTCCATGGAAAGAGTGTGCCAGCCAATGTCAGACCACACTCCACCAGAGCTACAGCCACCTCTACAGCATTCTTAAGAGGGGTGCCTACAAAAGACATTCTAGAAGCTGCTACATGGAGCTCCGTGCATACATTTTCCAAACACTACAACCTTCCTCTATATTCCAGATCCAGAGCAGGCTTTGCTTCTGCAGTCCTGCAGGGATTGATAGCTACACCATCCTTTTCTTAGAGCATTCCACCTCCCCCAGCTAAGCTATGGTATTCAACCCATATGTTATGACTGCAGTTGCATTCTTGAAGGACATAGTACAGTTGTGTACCTACCATAAATGTAGATGTCCGATAGATATGCAACTGCAGTTGGGTTTTCCCTCCCTCCTTCCCCTCTATGCCTTGGGTCCACTCCTATCCCCGTTACCCTTAGCTGGGGATATCTGCTATGGTGTATCTGTTTATTGCTTATTTATTTGTCTGGAAATCTGTTTTATCTTCCAATTTGATTACAGCCTTCCTTGGAGGGCACCTGGCATCTGGGGCAAGAAACACTGAAGAAGATGGCGTCGGCTGATGCTTATGTACTCCAGCCGCTCGGACGTCGGAGAGAAATGCGACATCAGCCGACGTCGGACCCAGACTTTAGAATCCGGCCGACTGAGGGCTGCCTGAGGCAGGACAACCCATATGTTATGACTGCAGTTGCATATCTATCGGACATCTACATTTATGGTAGGTACAAAACTGTACTTTACTCTTTAATTTTTTGTGTGAAGGTGTGAGACTAGTGTGCGTGTGTGTGTGAGCGAGTGTGTGTTTATTTACACTAGTCCAATATTATTCAGTTGGTATCCCTTTTAATTTAGCATGTCAAATGATACCAAGGTATCAGGGTTCAAGAAGTGTGACTCGTGCTGTCAGAAAATGTCTCTGACAGACTGTCACACTTCTTGTGTTTATTGTTTGGGTGCCCTACACTTGCAGGACTCTTGCTCGGTATGTCATGCCTCTAGTCCGAGAGTCCTACAGGAGCATAGGAACAAGTTGATTCTCAGGGGGTTACTTAAACCCGAGGGGTCTCCGGCGAAATCTCAGCCAGTGAAAACTCCTAAGCCCACCAAGCCGTCGGCTCCCAGTACGGAGCCATCGCCAGGTGGAGCGTCTGCTTCTATTTCGGTTCCAGCCAGAACCGAAGTATCTAAATCTCACTTGGCTCTGACCTTGGTGTCGGAACAGTCAGGGAGCCGTAAGCGATCTAGGTCGCCATCCCTAGAGTCGATTCGATCGGCTCCGGGGTCGCCCTTACTACAGTCTGAACGGAGCGATCGGTCCTACTCTTCTCGGTCCTCGAGGCAATCCGATCATGACTTGGATAGAGTGGTTAGTAGACTCCTCAAATCGCAGGCCTGGCTAAAATGTTAACTAGCCCTCCTCATCAGGCTGTGACTGTTCCTGTTTCTGAAGTAGTTCCTCCTCCGACTCCTCCTGTCAGTTCGGAACCGGAGTTTGTTGGGGCTCAGATCTTGGAAACGGCGCCAATGCTTCCCCTTTCGGCTCCATCGTCTGCTCCGATTTCTTCAATGGTTCCGTCCTTGGAGGGATCTGGGCGCCGAGACTCCCTTGTCGGCTCCGAGGGGGTGAGTGGCATCGGACCCTTGTTCGACCCCGTTCTCCCTCTGAGCCTCTGCGCAGGTAAGCTCGGCTCCTACATCGGCCTTGGAGCCGTCCCTTTCGGTGCCAGGGAGGATTCCAGTCTTTTCGGAGTGGGGACCCTCTTCTCTGCTGGACAGGGGTGCCATCGAGGTCATAAGGAGCGTGCTGACTTCTGAGTCTGCACCTCGATCAGCCCCTTCGGCTCCTCCCCCCAGGGTGCCTGCTTTGGTCTCTGCACCTCCTCCAGTACCCAAGCGAGGGGATCAAACGCTCCAGGTCACCCAACTGGGTGCATCTTCCTCTTCCGAGGCCTCCCCTGAAATTTCAGAGGTGCCCCCTCGAAAGAGGAAATGTAAGAGGAAACATGTTGACTCCCCCGAGTTTGTCACGTCGGATACCGATTTGGAGGATTCGGAAGGGTCCCCAAGATCCCCCTCTCAGACATCCTTGAGATCCTTAGGGGGCAAGAAACATTGAAGAAGATGGCGTCGGCTGATGCTTATGTACTCCAGCCGCTCTGACGTCGGAGAGAAATGCGACATCAGCCGACGTCGGACCCAGACTTTGGAATCCAGCCGACCGAGGGCTGCCTGAGGCAGGACAACCCATATGTTATGACTGCAGTTGCATATCTGTCGGACATCTACATTTATGGTAGGTACAAAACTGCACTGTCCGGAACCGCTGTGCAGGTACCGGCTTCTGAAGGGGTTTTCAGGCCTTCTCATATCACTATTACTACAAAGGCAAAGGCAAAGTTAAAGACTCCTGTTAAGCCAAGGGTTTCTTCTCAAGCTTCTTCGGATTCAGCTCCCAAGACCCAGAAGCAATTAAGGATGGCTGAAGATTTGCTTACTATGATTAGGGGTTCTCACCCCCCTCCTGAAAAAAGGCCTAGACAGGATATTCCTTATGATTCCTCTGATCAGGCTTCGGTGTCTTCAGTCTCTTCCTCTGACCAGGAGTATTCTTTTCCTCCTTATGAGGATTCTGATGCAGAGGACTCTATTCCCTCTGCTTCTCCCCCTGAAGATTTTTCTTTTGGGGAAACCTTGCATGAGATGAGAGAGCATTTTCATTGGGAAGGTCAGGATTATTCTGCTTCCAAGAAGAGACTTGGGGAATTTCTCCTTCTCCCTCAACACAGACCTTTGGCTATTCCTCCTGTTCTTGATATTGTGGATGATGCTTTCTCTGAAGCTAACCTGAATCCTGATTCTTTTCCGCCTGCTCCTTTTAAGCCGGATAGATTTTACAGAGTCCCTGATTCCCATCAATTTTTGTTCAAGAACCCTTCTGCAGATCCTGAAACTATTTCTCAGGGTTCCAAGGCTGCTAAGGCGCTTCATCTAAAAAATCCTATTCCCTCTGAAAAGGATTCTCGTGCCTTGGACAGATGGGGCAAAAAGGTGTATACTTCTGCTACTCTTTCTATTAGAGCTTTAAATTGCCAGTTTCATATGTTCAAGTATCAGCAATTTCTTTTGTCTGTTTTAAAACAAAAACTTTCTACCTTTCCTGCATGTGCAGAGGACAAGGAATTACAGGATGTATTGCATGCAACTGAACAAGTTAGCAAACATAGTTTACATTGTGGTTTTGATGCCTTGGAGGCTTCTTGTAGGGCCGCAGCCTGTGGTACTGTTATCAGGAGACATGCTTGGCTTCGAGAACAGAATTTACCTGAGCAAGTTAAGGCTAAATTGTTAGATGCCCCCTGTTCAGCATGATGTTTTGTTTGGATCTAAAGCTGAGGAGGTTATTAAAAAGATGGAGGATAAAGCAAAATCTATGCAGACTGTTAAAGATTTCTTACAAGTTCAGTCTCCTAGATTTACTAGAAATTGGCCCTCCAAAAATTGGTCCTTTTCCACGTCTGACAGGCCTCAAAGGGGAAGATATAGACGCTCCAGAGGTCGGGCTCAGGCCTCTTACAGGTCCAGACAATGGGCTGCTTCATCACCTAGAATTGGAGAAGACAGATCTCAATCACAAAGGAAGCAGACCCAATGACTCTCTCTGTTGGGCTACAGGTCTTCCTTGCCTGGAAGCCCCTCTCGGAGGAAAACTTTCTCTTTTCTACCAAAATTGGACTCATATTACCCAAGACAAATGGGTTTTAGACGGGATTTTAAGAGGTTACAAATTCCACTTTCATACTCTGCCAAGGTTTATCGGTTGGCCAGATCTGCCAAAACATCAATGGTCAGAGGCCTTAAATCAAGTGGACGCTCTATTGGCCATGAGAGCCATAGAACCTGTTCCACTTTCAGAGATGGGAAAAGGTTTTTACTCAAGACTATTTCTGGTCCTAAGAAAACAAAGCTCATGGAGACCTATTCTGGACCTTTCAGTATTAAACACCTTTCTGGAAATTCCAAAATTCAAGATGCTTACTGTACAACAACTTCTTCCAATGCTCTCCCAGGATGCTTGGATGGTGACATTGGACTTAAAGGAAGCCTACTTACACATTCCCATCAGGCAGGAACGCAGAAAATACCTCAGATTCAAGGCAGGTTCGAGGCACTTTCAATTCTCTGTACTGCCCTTTGGTTTATCTACTGCGCCCAGAGTCTTTACCAAGTGTCTGGCTCCAGTAGTAGCTTATTGCAGACACCAAGGGATTCAAATTTACCCCTATCTGGACGACTGCCTTATTCAGGCGGACAGCAAAGACCTTTTACTTCAACATCTGCATTTTGTTCAACGTCTTCTTCTACTACTTGGATTTTCAGTAAACACAAAAAAGTCACATTTGATCCCTTCTCAGCAAATGATCTTTTTGGGAGCTCTTCTAAACACAAGCTTGCAAAGGGCCTTCCTCACTCCAGAAAAACAATTACAGCTGGCCTCAATTTTCAAAACCTTGGCTACTTTAACTCCGCTCACTGCAAGTAAATTCCTGCAGGCATTGGGCTACATGGCTTCTTGCATCCTGTTGATTCCAAATGCAAGGCTTCATATGAGAAAACTTCAATGGTACCTAAAGAGTGTATGGTCACAGCATTACCACAGTCTGGACACAATGATTCCACTTATTCCCTGCCTCCAAAAGGAGTTCCTTTGGTGGTCCAGGGCTTGTGCTTTAAACGAAGGGAATCCCTTTCGTCTGCCTCAACCTTCTCAGATCATAACCACGGACGCTTCGAATTATGCTTGGGGAGCTCATTTTCTAGACATTTGCCAGCAGGGCTCTTGGACAAAGAAGCATCTTCTCTGGCACATCAACTTGAAGGAAATGTTGGCAGTCCAAAATGCTCTTCTAGCCTTCCAGAATCTTTTGAAACCGGGGCCTCTTCTCATTCGTACAGACAATACCACAGTCATGTGGTACATAAACAAGGGGGCTCTCACTCTTACCCCCTTTGCAGACTAGCCATGAATTTATGGGACACAGCTCTAAATCTGAATCTGCATCTTCAAGCTCAGTTCATTCCAGGAAATCAGAACCTCTTAGCAGACAGCCTAAGCAGAAACCTTTCGGATCCTCATGAATGGTTGCTAGACCCCAACTTATTCAGCAGGATTTCTGCAGTTTGGGGTTGTCCTCAGATAGATCTGTTTGCATCCCATCTCAATCATCAGCTCCCTCTCTTTTGCACCAGGTCTTACCACAAAACAGCTTGGAAAGTGGATGCCCTGTCATTCAGCTGGAGGAATCTTTCTGGATATGCCTTCCCTCCTCTTCCTCTTCTGCCTCGGGTGTTACTGAAAATAAGACAGGACAAACCCAAGATTATAATTTTGATAGCTCCGAACTGGCCTCAGCAGTTTTGGTATCCAACTTCAAAACACCTATTCTTGGAACCTCCTTGGATTCATCCTCTGATCCCTTCTCTTCTATCCCAGCATCAGGGCCAGATGTTCCACCCTCATATCAAAACTCTGTGCCTAGCAGCTTGGCTCTACAAGGGTCTTTGATTCCTTCTTCTCTTCCCAAGCAAGTTGCAGGTGTTCTTTTGGAAGCTAGGCGGCCTAGCACTAGAAAATCCTATGCTGGAAAATGGAAAAGATTTTGTATTTGGATGTAGGCTCAAGGTTCTGATCCTCTTTTGCCTAACATTTCCTCCATTTTACTTTACCTCTCAGACTTTTTTATTAAAGGCCTTTCCTTTTCCTCCATCAAAATTCATGCTTCTGCTATCTCGGCTCATTACAACACTGATCCCCCCATCTTTTCTCATCAGCTTGTGAGACAATTTCTGAGAGGAGCTAAGATTTTAAGACCTCCCAGAACTCCTCCTGTTCCTGCTTGGGATCTTAATTGTGTTTTGGAGAAACTTACTTTGCCTCCTTTTGAGCCTGCTGCGGCTTCGGATATCAAGTTCTTGTCCTGGAAGACAGCTATTTTATTGGCATTGACTTCTGCCAGAAGGGTCTCAGAGTTGCAAGCTCTCATGGCTGTGGAACCATATATTATCTTCCATCAGGACAGAGTATCCTTGAGGACCACTCCTACTTTTATGCCTAAGGTGATTTCTAAAGTGGCTCTAAATCAGACTA
Organism: Protopterus annectens; assembly: GCF_019279795.1. Taxonomy (NCBI): domain Eukaryota; kingdom Metazoa; phylum Chordata; order Ceratodontiformes; family Protopteridae; genus Protopterus; species Protopterus annectens. The sequence continues at coordinate 849,116,220 of NC_056750.1, forward strand.
TTCACCTTCCTACCTTCTTTCCAAACCCTCAAAATAAAGGGGAAAGGATCTTACATTCATTGGACGTACACAGACAACTTCGATTTTACCTGGACAAAACTAAAGACTTCAGAAAATCTGAACAATTGCTTATTTCTTATGCTTCCAGTTCTCTAGGTAAGGCTATCGCTAAACAAACTATTTCCAAATGGATTGTTCATGGAATAAAGTTTTGTTATGCTCACTATGGGAAACAGATTCCAGGTTCTGTTAGAAGTCATTCTACTAGAGCAGCTGCCACTTCTGCAGCTTTTCTCAGAGGAGTTCCTACCAAGGACATTTTGGAAGCTGCCACTTGGAGTTCAGTGCATACTTTTTCTAAGCACTATAATCTCCCTTTGTACTCTAAGTCCAGGGCAGGATTTGCCTCTGCTGTTTTGCAGGGTCTTCTAGCTGCCCCTTCTGCGTAAAACCTCCTCCCTCTTTCACAGCTTTGGGATTCTACCCTACAGTTATGACTGCAACAGTGAAACACGAAGAACATAGTACAGTTGTGTACACCTACCATAAATGTAGATGTTCGAGTGTCTTCACTGTTGCAGTCGGTGTTTCCCTCCCACCAGTCCCCTCTTATTTTTGTTGTTTTTTCTTCCACTTCTTTTGTGGTGTATTTGTGTTCCTCTTTGGACACCTTTTGGTGTTTTGGGGGGCTTCTGACATCTGGGGCAAGAAAGGCTGGAGAAGATGGCGTCGGCTGCCAGCTTTATACCTCTGCGCTCTGACGTCAGGGTACTTGCTCGAGCAGCTGACGCCGGACCCAGACTTTGGAATTCTGGCCGACCTTGGGCTGCCTGCCAGCAGGATCACCCTACAGTTATGACTGCAACAGTGAAGACACTAACATCTACATTTATGGTATTTGTACACAACTGTACTTTTCTCCCCTCCCCCCCATCTCCCTAAAGTAGGCCGTTTAAATTAGAGGCTATCCCCTTCCCTTTTATAAACCTTTTTCCAGTAGGAAGTACTGTTTAGCCTTTGTAATTTAAAGATAATTTTTTTTTTATTTTTGCTAGTATTGTTACACTCTCTAATTTTTTGTGTGAAGGTGTGGGACGTGTGTGTGTGTGTGTGTGTGTGTGTGTGTGTTTATTTACACTAGTCTAATATTATTCAGTTGGTATCCCTTTTTCTTTAGTATGTGGAAGGATACCAAGGTATCAGGGTTCAAGAAGTGTGACTCATGCTGTCAGAAAATGTCTCTGACAGACATTCACAATTCTTGTGTTTATTGTTTGGGCGCCCTACACCTGCAGGACTCTTGCTCGGTATGTCATGCCTTTAGTCAGAGAGTCCTGCAGGAGCGTAGGAACAAGTTGATTCTCGGGGTTACTTAAACCCGAGGGGTCTCCGGCGAAGTCTCAGCCAGCGAAAACCCCCTAAGCCCACCAAGCCATCGGCTCCCAGTACAGAGCCGTCGCCAGGTGGAGCGTCTGCTTTTATTTCAGTTCCGGCCGGAACCGAAGTATCTAAATCTCACTCGGCTCCGACCTTGGTGTCGGAACCGTCAGGGAGCCGTAAGTGATCTAGGTCGCCATCTCTAGACTCGATTCGCTCAGCTCCGGGGTCACCCTTACTACAATCTGAACGGAGCCATCGGTCCCACTCTTCTCGGACCTCGAGGCTATCCGATCATGACTTGGAGAGAGTGGTTAGTAGACTCCTCAAATCGCAGGCCCTGGCTAAAATGTTAACTAGCCCTCCTCATCAGGCTGTGGCTGTTTCTGAAGTAGTTCCTCCGACGACGACTCCTGCCAGTTCGGAGCCGGAGTTTGTTGGTGCTCGGATCTTGGCCTTTCGGCTCCGTCGTCTGCTCCGATTTCTTCAATGGTTCCGTCGTTGGAGGGATCTGGGCGCCGAGACTCCCTCGTCGGCTCCGAGGGGGTGAGTGGCATTGGACCCTTGTCCGACCCCCGTTCTCCCCCTCAGAGCTGTCCCTTTCGGTGCTGGGGAGGATTCCTTTCTTTGTGGAGCAGGGACCCTCTTCTCTGCTGGACAGGGGCGCCTTTGAGGTCTTGAGGAGCGTGCTGACTTCTGAGTCTGCACCTCGATCAGCTCCTTCGGCTCCTCCCCCAGGGTGCCTGCTTCGGTCTCTGCCCCCTCCTCCAGACCCCAAGCGAGGGGGATCAAACACTCCAGGTCACCCCACTGGGTGTATCTTCCTCTCCCGAGGCCTCCCCTGAAATTTCAGAGGAGCCCCCTCGAAAGAGGAAATGTAAGAGGAAACATGTTGACTCCCCCGAGTCTGTCACGTCAGATACCGACTTGGAGGATTCGGAAGGGTCCCCAAGATCCCCCTCTGAAGATATTTCTTTCTCACACATCCTAGAGATCCGTAGGCAGAGGGGGAACTGGACTGCTCTTAACCCTTTTGAGGACGAGTCGGTATTGCTGGACGCATTTGGTTCTCGCTCCTCCACCTCCTGGGTGTCTCCACCTTTCGATCCATTGATGGAAGTAGTGGCTCGGAAGGCGTGTTCAGCCCCGGACACACTGGAACCAATCCCCCACAGGCCCACTAAGTTTTTTACGGCCCCTAAAGATCAGTTTTTGACAAAGGGTGTCCCCGTTGATGCCATGGTGGTAGCAGCGGCCACGAAAAAGGAGTTGGCTGACACTTCTGTACCTGTCCATCCCCTTAATAAAGATTGTACGACGATGGACAGGTACGGGAAGTGGATGTTTTCTTCAGCGACCTTCTCCATGCGGTCGCTGAATTACTTGTGCCACTTCACCCGTCTCCAGAGGGATCTCCTCAAGGAGCTAGGAGATGCCCTTTAAGATCCATCAGCTGCGGGGGCTCAAGACAAGATTAACTCCCAGCTGGTGACTCTTAATTCAGTCGTCAACTCCTCCATGCGGCTCATTTCGTATGCGGCTGCTGGGGCGAGTAGGGCTGCAGGCACAGGCGTGGCTTTGAGAAGACATGCCTGGATGTGGTTATGTAACTTTGCTGATCCCTGCAAGGTGTCTTTCACCAATACCGCTTTCAATGGTTCGGCTCTGTTTGGACCACAAGTGAAAGATACCCTTACCAGGTGTGAGCAGGAAGGCAAGACTCTCTGCCGTGGGAGTCCGTTTTTCCACTCCCTCTAAACCATACCCTAAAGGTCAGAAGAGTGGAAATATGTGGTTCTGGAAACCCCAGGGAGCCGTGGCTGACACACGTGGCGAGTTTCCCTCCAGAGGCAGAGGAGGGAACAACAATAGCCGCCGCCCGCGGAGCAGAGGTGGTCCACAGAATCAGGGCAGCTGAGAATCTTTCTCTGACAAGCCCTTCCAGCAACCCTGTGGAGCTGCCCGACTGCCCGCCTTTCGAGGCAGTCGGGGGAAGATTGTGTCTGTACCCGGAAGCCTGGTGTCTCATCACACGAGACAGATGAGGGCCGGTCTATCATATCCGGAGGTTACAAAATCCCCTTTGTCCACACCCCCTTAAAAGCGAACAAGCCCATCCCAGATGCTCCACCCAGTCTAAGGGAACAGGCAGTACAAGAAATTTCAAAACTGCTAAAAAACGGGCCATCCAACAAGGCCCAGCAGACCAGCAAGGGTCCGGAATTTACTCAAAGTTCTTTTTGGTTCCAAAAAAGACAGGGGACTGGAGACCCATTTTGGATCTCAGCAGACTAAACAAGTCTGTTCAAAGAACGAGGTTCCGGATGGTCATGCTTCAGTCCATTCTACCCTTTTTGGGTCAGGGCAATTGGATGTGCTCCATAGAGCTTCAGGATGCGTACTACCATATCAAAATGGACAGGCGTTCCAGAAGGTTTCTCCGCTTCCGGCTGGGAGCCAGTCATTACCAGTTCAGAGCCCTGCACTTTGGTCTCACCACAGCCCCCAGGGTGTTAACCAAATGTATGGCAGTGGTTACCGCTCACCTGAGACGGCAAGGATTCCAGGTGTTTCCAGATCTAGACGATTGGCTCCTTACTTCTACCACCAGACATCAATTGCTGAGAGCCAGGGATTATACCATCCAAACATGCTCCAACCTAGGTATTTCAATAAATTTCAAAAAGTCTGCATTGTCGCCTTGTCAGTCTTTAACCTTTATAGGCACAAGATTAAATACGAAAGATCTGTCCGCAAGACTTCCAATAGACAGAGTGGCAGACATTCGCCGACACGTACAGGTATTATTAGGATGCAGAAAGATTCAGGCCAGATTCGTCCTAAAAACCTTGAGTCTCATGGCAGCAGCGATCATATTAGTTCCCCTGGCTCGCTTTCACATGAGGATTCTCCAGTGGATGCTTTTCACCCAATGGTCCTTTCAACAACTTCCTATGTCTCACAAGATAATAATCATGCAGTCATGCAAAGACCACCTGACTTGGTGGATGGTCTCCCCATCAGTACCCCAAAGCAGACCATTTGTCCTTCCTCCTCCAGTTGCCATGGTGACCAAGGATGCCTCCCTGATTGGGTGGTGGGGGGGCATTTTCAGGGCAGGACTGTCCAGGGCACCTGGCAACCCCACGAGTATCACTTGCACATAAATGTCTTGGAGATGAGGGTGGTGCCTCTAGCGTTGCAAGCTCTTCAGAACTCTACCCACTGGGACCATTGCAATTCAGACAGACAATATGTCTGTAGTGTGGTACATCAGCAAGCAGGGTGGAACCAAGTCCTATCCCTTATGTCGAGAAGCACTCAGACTATGGCAGTGGGCGATCTCCTTTCAGCGGTTTCTGAAGCAACGCACATCCCTGGCAAGTCCAGTGTCATAGCGGACAGGCTAAGCAGAGCTATTCTCATGCCTCACAAGTGGTCTCTCAGTCAGACAGTAGCGGACAAAATCTTCCGCAAATGGGGTCAGCCTTGCTGCGACCTTTTCACAACTCCTCTCAACAGCAAGTGCGACAGTTTCTTTACTCTCTTCCCTCTGCCCGGACACTCCCCCAGAGACGCTGTAGTCCACAATTGGCCCCAGGGACTTCTATATGCAGTCCCACCCTTTCCCCTAATTCCCAAAGTAATTCAGAAAGCTACCGTGCTGGGGTGCAGGATGATCCTCATTGCTCCCTACTGGCCTCGACAAATCTGGTTCCCGTTCCTGCATCGTCACCTTCTAGAGCAGCCTTGGAATTTGGACCCAGTTCCTGACCTCTTGGTCCATCAGTCGGGCAGGCTGCATCAATCTCTTCAGTCTCTCAACCTCACTGCTTGGTTGCTCCACTTCCAACCTTAGCCAGGCTTCCCAGTATTTCTCATTCAATGCGTGAGATTATCCTTTCTTCGCACAAACCTACAACTAGGAAGACTTATGCTAGTAAGTGGAAACGTTTCTCTTTCTGGGCAGAGGCTAGAAATATAGATCCTTTTACGGCCCCTGTCCATAACGTCCAGACGTTTTAGCAGAACTTTTTCAAGCGGGCTCCTCTTCTGCCACCATTAGAGTTCAGTTAGAGGCAATCTCAAATTTCCATACGGGCCTGTCAGAAACCAACATCATGTCCCATAAGCTTTACAAAGCCTTTCTTAAAGGAACAATCTTGCTCAGGCCTCCAGTGAGAGATCTCCCGCCTCCGTGGGACTTGAATTTGAGACTAGCTTTCTTGATACTGCCTCCTTTTGAACCGGCAGCTTCCTGTTCCTTGAAATTGCTTTCTTGGAAAACACTCTTTTTGGTGGCCATTACTTCAGTGAAGAGAGTTTCTGAACTTCAAGCTCTATATGTTCGTCCTCCTTACCTAATTTTCCATAAGGATAGGGTTTCACTCAGGACTAATCCCTTCATTCCTTCCTAAGGTCCCCTCCGAAAATAATTTGAATCAATCCATTGATCTACCAGTCTTTTTTCCAAATTATTCCAACAAAGCTGAACACAAATTACACTAGTTGGACATTCATAGGCAATTACGTTTCTATTTGCATAGGACTGAGCAAATAAGGAAATCAGACCAACTCTTCCTGTCCTATGCGAAGGGCAAGCAGGGTCGACCAGTGTCTAAAGTAACCTTATCCAGGTGGTTGTCCTCTATTATTACCCTTATTTATCAGTTGAGGAATAAAGAACTCCCTGCTAAACCTAAAGGCCACTCTACTAGGGCTTTAGCTACGTCGATAGCCTTTCAAGCAAGACTACCAATGGAAGCCATTTGTGCGGCGGCCACATGGGCCACCCCTCATACCTTCATTTCACATTATAAATTGGATGTGGCCTCTAGGATTAGAGTTGATTTTGGTTCTACTGTGCTCGAGTCTGTTCCAATGAGCCACCCAGGACTAAGGTGCTAGGGACGCTGTCCCAACCAGCAAGATTGAAGGCGAGAGGGACAACTTAACATTAAGAAGTTATGTACCTACCGTAACGTTCCATGTTAGTTGTCTTCTCACCTTCTTTCTTGCGTCCCACCCTCCTTCCCCCTAGCCTAGATAGACCGAAAAGAGTCCTCCTACGAGTCTTGTCACTGGCTGAGTCTTACCGGATTTATGTCCTCTACATTTCTTTAGCCCTATAGCTGAAGTCTAGCTATTTGGACAGTTGTACTTTTGTATTGTTATGGTGTTAGGTCTTCCAAACAAGATCTGGGGATCTAGAGCCAGGCATTGTGGGATATAGGGAGGCCTCGAGCCAGTAAATAGCTCTCGAGCTTTAGAAAATGGCCGAGTCAGAGCCGATTCTCAGCTCCGAACCCAACCAGCAAGAAAGAAGGCGAGAAGACGACAACTAACATGGAACGTTATGGTAGGTACATAACTTCTTATTATCTTCCATGCAGACAGGGTTTCCCTCAGGACCAATCCTTCCTTTATACCCAAGGTGGTGTCTAGTGTGGCCCTAAATCAGTCCATTCATTTGCCTACTTTTTTTCCCTAATCCACAAAACAAAGGAGAACGAATACTGCATTCTGGACATGCACAGACAATTTAGATTTTATTTGGACAGGACTAAGCCTCTCAGAAAATCTGAACAGCTGCTAGTTGGCTTTGCGGCAGAGGGGAAGGACATTTCAAAGCAAACCATTTCTAAATGGATAGCACATTGCATTAGTTTCTGCTATAAGCACCATGGAAAACCTACCCCACAAGGGAATAAGATCACATTCCACCAAGGCTGCATCTACCTCTGCAGCCTTTCTCAGAGGAGTCCCTACCAGCGACATCCTAGAAGCTGCTACCTGGAGCTGTGTACATATCTTCACCAAGCATTACCACATGCCTATTTTTTTCTAAATCTAGAGCTAGTTTTGCCACTGCAGTCTTGCAGGGCTTAATAGCTGACCCTAATGCTCTCTAACTTCCTCCTCCCTTGCTTAGCTTTGGGAATCAACCCACATGTGATGACTGCAACAGTGAAACACTAAGAACATAGTACAGTTGTGTACACTTACCATAAATATAGATGGTCGAGTGTGTTCACTGATGCAGTCCTGGTTACCCTCCCTCTAGCCCCTTGACTTCTCCTTGGCTCTACCTTTCCTTCTTGTTTGGTGTATTTAAGCTTTCTGATGTATTTGCTTTTTGATGGAGGTGTACCATAACATATAATTGTTTCCTATTGTGGGGGCACCTGACATCTGGGGCAAGAAAAACTGATGTAATGACATCGGCTGCATGTTTTATACCCCTGACTACCTGACGTCATGGAAGAAGAGACAGCATCCTACGCAGGAATCCAAATCTCTGGTATTCAAGCCAGCTGAGGGCTACTTGCAGGCAGATGACCCAAATGTAATGACTGCAACAGTGAATACACTCGAACATCTACATATATGGTAAGTGTACACAACTGTACTTTTCTACTCCAGCATGTTTCTGGTACCCAGAAAAAAAAACTCTTGGCACCCTATCCTGGATCTGTCTATTCTCAACACCTTCCTGGTGGTTCCAAGACTCAAAATGCTAACTCTCCAACAGCTGCTTCCTATGCTAGCCAAGGACTCCCTGGCTAGCCACCCTAGACTTAAAAGAAGCTTATCTGTACATTCCCATACTGGAATCTTGCTGGAAATATCTTTGATATCCTTCAAGGATGCATCTGCAGTCATAACATATGGGTTGTCCTGCCTCAGGCAGCCCTCGGTCGGCCGGATTCCAAAGTCTGGGTCTGGCCTCGGCTGATGTCGCACTTCACCCGACGTCATAGCTCCTGGGGTATAAAGGCATCAGCCGACGCCATTTTCCTCAGTCTTTCTTGCCGCGCGGTGCCCGAAGCAGAAGCTGTTCGCAAGTGCTGGTCGGTCAGATCCAGAGATTTCAGCTACCGAAGACTTCTAAAAAAGCTAAGTACCCCGTTGGGGACTCTTTCTTGCCTCAGCCGATGTCAGACAAAGTAAATAATTGTTTAACTTGTGGGAAACAAATACCTCATAAGGATTTCCACTCTTACTGCCTTCCTTGCTTAGGCCCAGACCACGACGTATCAGCTTGTTTAGCCTGTGCTTCCTTCAACCGACGGACACTTAGACGTCGGTCGGAGTTTGCAGAAGAGTTTTGAGGTCCCGCTTTTGCATATAAAATGCCGTCGGAGACTCCAACCTACACATTTAGCTAAAAAACGCAAGGAAAAGGACCGACACTTGCGGCCCGCGGTTTCGGCTGAAACCACGGTTAGGCCTACCGCGAGTGTCTCGGTTTCGGCTGAAACAGAGTCCTCGGTTCTTCCTTCGGCCGCAAGCATGCCTCCGACAACCGAGGCCACAGAGGCCCCGGCTGAGTCGGCTACAGAAATTCCTACAGAAGAAGCAGGCACACAAGAATTGTCCGACACCATTCCGTTGGACATCTCTACGCCTGCACGTGGGGCAGCTAGACCCCCTGCTTCTATGTCTATTAAGGCCTTCTCCAGGGCTAAAGCAGCTAAACTTTCCAAGGCCTTACCTACAAAAGCTCCCCCTCACAGACCTTCCTCAAGTTCTCAGATTCTCAGCCTTGCTGAGGACCTTATTTCTTTGATCAGGGGATCCCAACCCCACCCAGACAGGGCCTCACAACCCCTTCCTGAAAAAAGGCCTAGGACTGAACCCCCTGAACCTCTCTCCTCTGAGTATTCCTCGGATGGATCAGATTTATCAGACCATCAGGAAGGGCCATACTCACCTTATGAGGATTCGGATGCAGAAGACTCCATTCCTTCTGCCTCCCCCCCAGAAGAACTTTCATTTGGGGAAACTCTACATTCAATGAGGGAACATTTCCAATGGCAAGGTCAGGATTTTTCTGATTCTAGGAAAAGGCTAAGGACTTTTTTACACTTACCACAGCATAGGCCTTTAGCCATACCACCTGTACTATCAGTTGTTGATGATGCATACAGTGATGCCAGTTCAGCCCCTGATTCTCTTCCCCTGGCCCCTGCCAAGTTTGACAGATATTACAGGGTCCCGGATTCTCACTTCCACTTGTATAAGGCCCACGCTGCAGACCCAGAAACCATTTCTCAGGGCTTTAAGGGTGTTGCAGCTGCCTCTGCCAAAAACCCCCTACCCTCTGAAAGAGAATCAAGAGCATTAGAGAGATGGGGTAAAAAGGTTTATACATCTGCTACTCTTTCTCCCAGGGCTTTAAACTGTCAATTTCACATGATACAGTACCAGGAATTTTTGTTAGATCAGCTGAATAAAAAGCTTTCCTCTCCTGAACCTTTAGACCGTAAGTCCCTTCAGGAGTTGGTACACAATTCTCAGCAGGTCAGTAATCATTTTTTAAAATGTGGCTATGATGCACTGGAGGCTTCATTTAGATCAGCTATGACTGGAGCAGTAATTCGAAGGCATGCCTGGCTAAAAGAGCAATCCTTGCCAGACCATGTTAAGTCTAAACTCCTAGATGCCCCTATGGAGAAACAAAGTTTATTTGGCTCCCCTGCACAGGAGGTTCTAAAGAAAGTGGAAGAAAAAGCAAAATCTGTGCAAACAGTCAAGGATTTTCTGCAGGTCCAACCTCCGAGGTTCAGCAGAAATTGGCCTTCAAAGAATTGGTCCTTTCCAGACACCTCCAGAGCACAGAGAGGCAGAAATAGACGCTCAAGAGGCAGAGGTCAATCAAGGGGTGCCTACAGGGGCCGTCAGTGGCAACCTGACAACCAGAGGAGTGCCTCCACAGCTGCGACTGCAACCACTTCCACAGGACAGACACAATGACTTGGCTCTGATTCCACCTACCAGGGAACAATTGGAAGCACCCTTGGGCAGAAAGTTAGCTTTATTTTCAAAAAACTGGCATTGCATTACAGGAGACAAATGGACTTTGCAAACAATAGACAAAGGCTACAGGTTTCACTTCCACACTTTACCAAAAAAGAGAGGAATGCCAAACCTTCCACCAAGCCAGAAGTCAGAGGCTCTAAAACACATCATCAACTTACTAAGGATGAGAGCAATAGAAAAGGTACCATCTATGGAACAAGGCCAAGGATTTTACTCAAGACTATTCCTTGTACCAAGAAAAGAAACTCAATGGAGGCCTATTCTCGACTTGTCCGCACTGAACACATATCTCATTGTACCAAAATTCAAGATGCTGACCCTACAGCAACTTCTTCCCATGTTGGGCAAGGAGTCTTGGCTGGTGACTCTAGATCTCAAGGAGGCATACCTGCACGTCCCTATACGACCAGATTGCAGAAGACACCTCAGATTTCTTGCAGGATCAGAGCATTATCAATTCTCAGCATTGCCCTTTGGCTTATCTACTGCCCAGAGTATTCACGAAATGCCTGGCATCAGTAATTGCACATTGCAGGCTTCAGGGAATTCAAATCTACCCATACCTGGACGACTGCCTAATACAAGCGGACAACAAGACAAAAATAATAAAGGATTTGGCCTATGTCATACAACTGCTGCAAGCCTTGGGATACACAGTCAACATACAGAAGTCAAGACTAGTGCCATCCCAAAGGATAACATTTTTGGGTGCAGAACTGGACACAATAACTCAGATGGCTTTTCTCACAGAAGAAAAACAAAAGCAACTTCCAGTCTACTTCACGGCATTGACAAGACAAACTCAGCTAACTGCAAGGAAAGTCCTGCAGGCCCTGGGTTACATGGCATCCTGCATAATCTTGATCCCACATGCCAGACTGCATATGAGAAAATTACAATGGTACCTAAGAAATGTATGGTCTCAACAGAGACACAGTCTAGAAACCATGATACCAATCATTCCATGCCTGAAAAAAGAATTCCTGTGGTGGGCTCAGGCCTGCCAGACCAACAGAGGGTTGTCTTTCCACAAACTACAACCAAGGCGGACCATCACCACGGACGCCTCAGACCTAGGCTTGGGGCGCACACATGGAAGACAAGTGTATCCAAGGCCTATGGTCCCAAGACAAGCTGAATCTACACATAAATCTAAAGGAGATGCTGGCAGTGAAGCATGCAATCGAGGCATTCAAATCATTCCTCCAGCGAGGACACCTGTTGATAAGGACGGACAATACCACAGTCATGTGGTACATCAACAAACAGGGAGGCACGCATTCCTACCCTCTATGCCGGATGGCATTGGAACTGTGGAACCTAGGCCTGAATCTCAACATTCAACTGCAGGCCAGATTCGTACCAGGAAAAGAGAATTCACTAGCAGACAAATTAAGCAGAACTACCACGGATGCTCACGAATGGATGCTGCATCCAGACATCTTCAAACTCGTAACAAAAAAATGGGGAATGCCAGAGATAGACCTGTTCGCCTCCCCACTCAACCACCAACTGAAGAAATTCTGCTCAAGAGAATACCACCCACAAGCCTGGAGGGTGGACTCCCTTTCTTTCAGCTGGAAGGCCCTGACAGTTTATGCCTTCCCACCTCTCCCATTGATGTACAAAGTTCTACTGAAGATCAGGGAGGAACAGCCAAAGGTAATTCTGATAGCTCCAGACTGGCCAAGGCAGCATTGGTACCCGCTACTGAGAAGCATGTCTCGGACGAACCCATGGCCTCTACCTCTATGGCCTTTACTTCTAACACAGAACAACTACAAGACCCTGCATCCAAACTTGAAAACACTGCAGCTAACTGCCTGGAAAATTGCATAAAACAAAACCAACCTGTTTTATCTGAGAGGGTCAAGGACATTATCCTGGAGGCTCGCAGACCCTCCACAAGGAAAACATACTCAGCCAAATGGAAGATATTCCTCATTTGGAGTGCATCAAAGGGAGCAGATGTCACGCTTGCAAACCTAGCACACATCCTAGAATACTTAGCAGAACTGTTCCACAATGGCCTGTCCTATTCTTCCATTAAGATTCATGCTTCAGCAGAGTACAACATGGATCCTCCTATCTTCTTTCAACGTCTCCTCAGACAATTTCTAAGAGGGATCAAAAATGTAAAACCTCCAAGGAAACCACCTCTGCCTGCATGGGATCTCAATTTTGTGCTGGAAAAATTAACACTTCCCCCTTTTGAACCAGCAGCATCAGCAGACTTACAGTTCTTATCTTGGAAAACTGCCTTCCTTCTAGCAATCACTTCAGCAAGAAGGGTATCCGAGTTACAGGCATTAATGGCAGGTACAGCCTTTCCTTATCTTTCACCAGGATAGAGTGTCTCTGAGAACCAATCCTACTTTCATGCCAAAGGTGGTATCCAGGGTATCCTTGAACCAAGCTATTCATTTACCTACGTTCTTCCCTAACCCACAGAACAGGGGGGGAAAGCTACTACACACCTTGGATGTACATAGACAACTGCGCTACTATCTGGACAGAACTAAGACCAGCAGAAAAAGTGACCAGCTTCTGGTAGCATATGCAACAGGAGTGCAAGGAAAAGCAATTTCCAAACAGACAATTTCAAAATGGATAGGAAATTGCATTCGATTCTGTTACTCTTTTAATGGAAAGACAACAACTGAAAATATCAGGCCTCACTCCACAAGGGCTACAGCCACCACTACAGCTTTCCTACGAGGAGTGGCTACCAAAGACATTTTAGAAGCTGCTACTTGGAGCTCCGTGCATACATTTGCCAAGCATTACAATCTTCCTTTATACTCCAGATCCCAAGCAGGCTTTGCAACTGCAGTTTTACAAGGGATCTTAACTACACCATCTTTATCTTAGTGCCTCCTCCCCCAGTTTGGCTATGGTATTCTACCCATATGTTATGACTGCAGATGCATCCTTGAAGGACATAGTACAGTTTTGTACCTACCATAAATGTAGATGTCCGATAGGTATGCATCTGCAGTCAGGATTGCCCACCCTCCTGCCCCTCTGTGGTATTCCTAGGGTACTTACCCCTCTCTTACCTAGCTGGGGGAATCTATTATGGTGTATTTGTTTGTGTGTGTATATATATATATATATATATATATATATGTATATATACTTTTTGCTTTCTACTGTTTGGAATTTCTACTTTTATCCAAATTTTGCCTTCCTAGAGGGCACCTGGCATCTGGGGCAAGAAACACTGAGGAAAATGGTGTCGGCTGATACCTTTATACCCCAGGAGCTATGACGTCGGATGAAGTGTGACATCAGCCGAGGCCAGACCCAGACTTTGGAATCCGGCCGACCGAGGGCTGCCTGAGGCAGGACAACCCATATGTTATGACTGCAGATGCATACCTATCGGACATCTACATTTATGGTAGGTACAAAACTGTACTTTTCAGAGCAGGCTTTATGCACTGTCAGTTGTCTGCACTTCCCTGTGGCTTTTCTACTGCGCCCAGGGTATTCACAAAATGCCTAGCTCCAGCCATTGCATATTGCAAGCAGAGAAAAATTAAAATTTACCCACACTTGGACGATTGCCTGATTCAGGCGGACAGTTAGGAATTACTACTCCAGCACCTAACATTTGTAAAGAGACTTCTAACTTCACTGGGGTTACACCATCAACGAAAAGAAATCACATCTGGTACCTAGCCAACAGATTGTATTCCTGGGATCAAGCTTGAACACAACTTCCCAGATGGCATTCCTCACTCCAGAAAAACAAATTTATTTGACAAACTACTTCAATCCACTGGTCACCAAACCCAGTTATCTGCAAAAAAAATACTGCATGCCCCAGGGTTCATGGCCTCTTGCATTCTACTAATTCCATACGCAAGATTGCATATAAGGAAACTTCAGTGATGCTTAAAAAGTCTCTGGTGTCAACATTATCAGGACCTGGAGACAACGAGTCCCATCATTCCTTGTCTAAGGGTAGAGTTCCTTTGGTGGGCAGAGGCCTGCTACCACAACAAAGGACTACCTTTCACTGAACCCCCTGCAGCCCAAACCCTAACAGGCGCATCAGATTATGCATGGGGGAGCTCACATGGCAGGACAATGCATTCAAGACAAATGTAGCCCAAAGCAAATGCACCTGCATATCAATCAAAAAGAAATGTTAGCTGTACAGAATGCTCTGACAGCCTTCAAATGCCTGATTCTTCCAGGGCAACTATTGATAAAGACAGACAACACCACAGTTATGCGATACATAAACAAGTAGGGGGGAACCCATTCCTACCCACTCTACAGGTTAGCCATGGCTCTGTGGAACACAGCCTTGAGCAATCAAGTACACCTGCAAGCTCAATTCCTGCAAGGCAGACTAAATTCACTGGAAGACTTGAGCAGAAATCTAATGGATCCACACGAGTGGAAACTGGACCCCAAATCATTCAAGCTTCTGATCCACAGGTGGGGAACACCAGAGGTGGTCCTCTTTGCTTCCCCTCAGAACTATCAATTGAGCAATTATTGCAGCAGAGCTTCCCCACAGCCAAGCTTGGAAAGTAGATGCCCTGTCCTTTACATGGGAAAATCTCTCAATCTATGCCTTTCCCCCTCTGTCCCTCCTCTCGAAGGTTCTACTAAAGATCAAACAGGACAAGCCAAGGACAATCCTAATTGCATCAGATTGGCCACGCCAGCACTGATACCCACTTTTGCGCAGTCTGACATTACTGCCACCATGGCACCTGCCTTAGACCCCCCCTCCCTGCTGTCCCAGCAGGAGGGCCATATTTTGCTTCCTCCGCTGCAAACCCTGAACCTAGCAGCCTGGCTCATCCCATGAACTCATCACCAGCAACCCTCAGTAAACAGGTGCTGGATGTCATCCTTGAGGCAAGGAGGGCCTAGTACTAGAAAATCGTATTCTGAAAAGTGGAAAAGATACTGTTCTTGGAGCCAGTCTGAAGGAATGGACACAACTGTGCCCAGCTTACCTCCTATACTAGTTTACTTAACAGAAATGCTCCACAAAGGCCTATCCTTCTCTTCAATTAAGATTCATGCCTCTGCCATCTCAGCTCATTATAATACTAAACCACCCCTCTTCTCTCATCCTCTGGTCAAGCAGTTCCTCAGAGGAGCCAAAAATTTAAGACCCCCCCCCCTCCCCCCAGGAGAGCTCACACTCCAGCCTGGGACCTTAACTCGCTATTGGAAAAACTCACACTTCCACCCTTTGAACCTGCTGCTTCAGCAGAGTTAGTTCCTCTCCTGGAAAACGGCTTTACTTCTAACCATCACTTTCGCAAGAATAGTGTCTAAATTGCAGGCCCTTATGGCAGTGGAACTCTTCATTATCTTCCATGCGGACAGGGTTTCCCTCGGGATTAACCCATCGTTTATGCCCAAGGTGGTATCTAGTGTGGCTTTAAACCAATTCATTCATTTGCTAACTTTTTTCCCTAATCCTCAGAATAAAGGGAAAAGGATCCTGCACTCCCGGGACGTGCACATGCAGCTTAGGTTCTATCTGGACAGGAATAAACCTTTCAGAAAATCTGACCAGCTGCTAGTCAGGTTTGCTACAGGGGCCGAGGGCAAGGCCATTTCAAAGCAAACATCAATTTCTGCTACAAACAACAAGGGAAACCTACCCCACTGGGGATTAGAACACATTCCACTAAGGCTACATCTTCTACAGCATTTCTCAGGGGAGTCCCTACCAGAGACATCCTGGAAGCTGCAACCTGGAGCTCGGTATATACCTTCACCAAACATTACCACTTAACTAGCTTTTCTATATCCAGAGCTGGATTTGCCACAGCAGTCTTACATGGCCTGCTTGCCTAATGCTTCTTGACTGCCTCCACCCATCCTCAGCTTGGGAATCAACCCAAATGTGATGACTTCAACAGTGAAACACGAAGAGCATAGTACAGATGTTCTTCGTGTTTCACTGTTGCAGTCATTACATTTGGATAATCCTGCTGGCAGGTTGCCCTCAGTCGGCCTGAATTCCAAAGTCCTGGGTCCTGCGTCGGCTGCTGTCGCCGCTTTCCTGACGTCAGGGGTATAAAAGATGAGGCCGACATCATTTTCTTTCTTGCCGCGTGGTGCCCGAAGCAGAAGCAGTTTGCAAGTGCCGGTCGGCCGACTCCTGAGTTTTTCGTGTTCGAGTTTCAGATCCGAAGTCTTCAATAAAGCTAAGTTATCCCATTGGGGAAACTTTTTTTCTTGCTCCAGACCGTTGTCAGAAAAAGTAAATAATTTTATTTCTTGTGGAAAGCAAATACCTCATAAGGATTTTCATTCTTACTGTATTCCTTGCCTAAGCCCCGATCACAATGTTTCTGGTTGTCGGATTTGTGCTAGATTTAACCAACGCACTATTAAGCGTCTGTATGATTTTGCTTTAAACTATTTTGGACGCCGGTTTAATTATCCAGAAATGTCGTCTGATAGCCATATGACTACCGGAGTTTACAAAAAAACGCAAAGAAAAGGAGAGAGAGAGAGAGAGACAACAGAGACCCAAAACCACCGAAGAAGCTTCTCTTAAGCCAGTCGCCGGTTCTCAGTGAGGTGCTTTCGCAGCCCCTGACGCCCGCTACTTTAGAGTCGCAGGCTGCTACCGACTCCCACGTGGAGTCAGCCATGCCGCTGGAAACTCAAGGTATTGGAGCCTCGGATACTACTCCTTCAGATGGGTCCGGAGCCGCTGAGCAGGCACTGGCTTCTGAGGGTGTATTCAGACCTAAACATCTTTACATTAAACAGACTTCAGCTTCAAAGGCAAAGACTAAAGCAACTTCTAAAGCAAAGAAAACTCAAGAGCCACATGGTCAGGCCTCTATGCCCAAAAAACAGATGCTCAAAATGGCCAAAGACTTGATTACCTTGATCAGGGGTTCCCATCCCCCTCCTGATAAGATGCCTAGGCAAGAGAGTGACTATGAATCTTCACATCAGGTTTCCATTTGTTCTGATTCCTCTTCTGATCAGGAATATCCTCTTCCCTCCTATGAGGATTCTGATGCTGAAGAATCTATACCTTCAGCTTCTCCTCCAGAGGACTATTCTTTTGGAGAAACCTTGCATACCATGAGGGAGCATTTCCACTGAGAGAGCCAAGATTTTTCAGAATCTAAAAGGAGGCACGGGGATTTCCTTTTACTACCTCAACACAGGCCACTAGCCATTCCACCTGTGTTAGACATTGTAGATGATGTATTTTCGGAGTCCAGTCTTACCCCCTGACTCCTTACCTACATCTCCTGTTAAGCCTGACATATTACAGGGTTCCTGACTCTCACAAATTCCTTTTTAAAAACCCTGCTGCAGACCCAGAAACTATTTCACAGGGTCCCAAAGGAGTTAATGCTTCCACTGCAAAAAACCCTACCCCCTCTGACAGATTCTAGGGCACTGGATAGATGGGGAAAAAAGGTTTACACATCTGCTACCTTGGCTATAAGGGCCTTAAACTGTCCGTTTTTCATATGCTCAAATATCAGCAACATGTCATGGCATTGCTTAAACAGAAAATGTTGTTAAACTCTGATTGTGCAGAAAACAAGGAAATCGAGGATTTATTGCATGCAGCTGAACAAGTTGGAAAGCATACTTTGCAATGTGGTTTTGATTCTTTGGAGGACTCCTGCAGGGCCGCAGTTACGGGTTCTGTAATTAGGAGGCATGCTTGGTTAAAGGAACAAAATCTGCCTGATCATGTCAAAGTTAAATTATTAGATGCACCATTACAGCATGATACTTTGTTTGGTGTTAAGGCAGAAGAGGTGTTAAAGAAAATGGAGGACAAAGCTAAATCTATGCAAACTGTCAAAGATTTTTTACAAGTACAGCCACCTAGGTTTAGTAGACACTGGCCTACAAAGAATTGGTCCTTTCCTGTGTCAGACAGACCTCAAAGGGGCAGATCCAGATGCCCTAGAGGCAGATCCCAGGCGCAAGGTTCATATAGGTCAAAGCAATGGGGTGCTTCTACCTCCAAAGTTGGAGAAGACAAATCACAACCATACAGGAAACAGTCCCAATGACTTCCCCCTGCCTGCACCAAGCACTTATCTCCTGGCAGCACCCTTAGGGGGAAAATTAGCACTTTTTTCTCAAAATTGGCACATCATAACCCAGGACAAGTGGGTTCTAAATAACGTGTCACAAGGCTACAAGTTCCATTTCCATACCCTGCCAAAGGTACACGGCTGGCCAGGTCTGCCAAAAAATCAATGGGCAGAGGCGCAAAAACAAGTCTCATCCATCATGGACATTGGGGCCATTCAACAAGTACCAGAGCAAGAGCAGAAAAAAGGATTTTACTCAAGACTGTTCTTGGTACCCAGAAAGGACAAGGCCTGGAGACCAATACTGGACCTATCTATTCTGAACACATTCCTGGACATACCAAAATTTAAAATGTTGACTTTGCAGCAGCTTCTGCCCATGCTGGGCAAGAATGCTTGGCTTGTGACTTTAGACCTAAAAGAGACATACCTGCATGTCCCAATCAGACATTCATGCAGAAGATACCTCAGATTCAAGGCTGGCTCAATGCATTACCAATTCTCTGCACTGGCCTTTGGCTTATCTACTGCACCCAGGGTCTTTACAAAGTGCCTGGCACCAGTAATTGCCTTCCGCAGACAAAGAGGAATACAAATATATACTTAGTTGAACGACTGTCTAATTCAAGCAGAGAATAAGGACATTCTTCTACAGCATCTGGCGTTTGTGAAAAAACTTCTAACGTGTAGGCTACACAGTCTATGAAAAGAAATCAAAACTAGTACCCTCTCAAGATAATATTCCTGGGTGCAAGCTTAAATACAACTGCCCAAATGGCTTCTCACGCCAGACAAACAAAGGCAACTGACTACCTATTTCAAAATGTTGGCAACAAAGGCCCAATTATCTGCAAGAAAAATTCTGCAGGCTTTGGGCTTCATGGCATCCTGCATCCTACTAATTTCATATGCAAGACTGCATATGAGGAAACTTCAGTGGAACCTAAAGTGTTTGGACTCAACATTGCCACAGCCTGGAAACAAGGATTACTCTCATTCCCTGCCTCCAGCAGGAGTTTCGATGGTGGGCGAAGGCTCGTCCCCAGAGCAAGGGACAGCCATTCACATTACCCCCAGCCAGGCAGACACTAACAACGGATGCTTCAGATTATGCCTGGGGGGCCCACTTGGCAGGAAGATGCATTCAGGACACATGGTCCTCAAACCAAATGAATCTACATATCAATCAAAAAGAGATGCTAGCTGTTCAAAATGCCCCGACAGCCTTCAAGGATCTACTTCATCCAGGACCGCTACTGATAGACAGACAACACCGCGGTCATATGGTATATAAACAAGCAGGGGGGGCACACATTTTTACCCCTTTTGCAGACTAACCATGACTTTGTGGGACACAGCATTGACTTACCAAGTACATCTGCGGGCACAATTCCTGCCAAGAAAGGAAAACACACTGGCAGACGAGCTAAGCAGAAACCTCATGGATCCCCACAAGTGGCAGCTGGATCCACAAGTCTTCAGCATGATAACAAGGAAATGGGGATGCCCGGACATAGATCTATTTGCCTCCCCCTCACAACTGCCAACTAAAAAGATTCTGCACAAGGACTTATTACAAACAAGCAGTGAAAGTGGATGCCCTATCTTTCAACTGGAAAAACCTATCAGTATATGCCTTTCCTCCACTGCCTCTCCTCCCAAGGTACTCCTAAAGGTCAGACAGGAGAAGCCAAAGATGATACTGATTGCCCCAGACTGGCCCCGCCAGTACTGTTATCCAATCCTATGAACTTGTCTCAATGCCCAGCTTGGACCTTACCTCAAATACCTCATCTACTGTCCCAGCAAAACAATCAGATCCTGCACAGCCAACTCAGTACTTTAAACCTGGCAGTATGGCGGATAATGTAGTCATACAAAACACACGTCTCTGTCTGAGGGATGCCATTTTGGAAGCCAGAAGGCCTAGTGCTAGAAAATCTTATGCTGGAAAATGGAAGAGATTCTGTGCTTGCAACCAGGCACAAGGAACTTTTTCAGCTGTACCAAATATTCCTCAGATTTTGCAATACTTAACTGAGATGCTAGACAAAGGCCCATCTTTTTCATCAATTAAAATTCATGCCTCTGCCATTTCGGTTCATTACAATACAGAGCCACCAATCTTTTTTCATCCTTTATTAAAGCAGTACCTCAGAGGAGCCAACAATTTAAGGCCTCCAAGGAGATCACCAATACCTGCATGGGACCTCAACTATGTTTTCGAAAAACTCACCCTGCCTTCTTTTGAGCCGGCTGCTACTGCTGATATAAAGTTTTTATCTTGGAAAACAGCTCTGCTCCTAGCAATAACTTCTGCAAGACGAGTTTCAGAGCTTCAGGCACTCATGGCTGTGGAACTTTTTATAATTTTTCATCCAGACAAGGGGGTCTCTGAGGACAGACCCAACTTTTTTGCCTAAGGTGGTGTGCAGTGTGGCTCTTAACCAAACTATTCATCTGCCAAATTTTTATCCAAATCCACAGAACAAGGGGGAGAGAATTCTGCATTCTTTGGACGTACACAGACAGTTTAGATTCTACTTGGACAGAACCAAAGTTTTCAGGAAGACAGAGCAATTACTATTGGCATATGTTGCAGGATCACAAGGAAAGGCTATCTCAAATTAGACTATTTCAAAGTGGATAGGCCACTGCATTCGTTTCTGCTATTTACACCATGGCAAGCCAGTGCCTAACGGCATTAGGCCACATTCAGCCAGAGCTGCAGCCACTTCAGCAGCCTTTCTCAGGGGAGTACCAACCAAAGACATTTTGGAGGCTGATACTTTGAGTTCAATGCACACCTTTACAAAGCACCATCATTTGCCACTCTACTCTAAATCCAGGGCAGGCTTTGCCACTGCAGTTCTGCAGGGCCTCATAGCTGCTCCTAATGCTGTTTAGCTCCATCCTCCCAACCATAGCTTTTGGACTCTACCCAAATGTAATGACTGCAGCAGTGAAACACGAAGAGCATAGTACAGTAGTGTACACTTACCATAAATGCAGATGTTCAAGTGTATTCACTGTTGCAGTCCAGGTTACCCACCTGCCATCCCCCTTTGTAGATGAAGGTAAAGTTTATACTGGTGTATGTATTTTTATATATATATATATAGATATATAGATATATATATATATATATATATATATATATATATATATATATATATATAGATATATATATAGATATATATATAGATATATATATATATATATATATATATATATATATATATATATTTATGCCATCCTTTTAGGGGGCAGCTGACATCTGGGGCAAGAAAAACTGAAGAAAATGACATTGGCTGCTGCTTTTATACCCCTGACATCATGGAAGGGGTGACAGCAGCTGACACAGGACCCAAGACTTTGGAATTCAGGCCAACTGAGGGCAAACCTGCCAGCAGGATACCCAAATGCAATGACTGCAACAGTGAATACACTCGAAAATCTACATTTATGGTAAGTGTACACAATTGTACTTTACCCCACCAGGTGGACCTATTAACTCAGTAACAGGGATCCCTTTTGCACCCACATCTGTTTTTACTGCAGCTAACTCTGTGGGTGATCAACTTTTGATCCCTTCTAGACAACATTACTTAGAAGACGTGCTCTTTGTTCTGAGGGAGGCCAGGAAACAACAACTAGAAAAATCTGTTTGTCTAAATGGCAGAGATTCTCAAAATGGTGTTCTCTGAGAAAAAAGGCCCATTTCTAGCAGATCCTCCCCTGGTCCTGAACTATACCTGTGGACTCAGTAAGGAGGGACTAGCTTACTCTTCTGTCAAAGTCCATCTTTCAGCCATTTCTACATGCTTGCCTTTACAGCCGCCTCTTCTCTCTCGACTGGAAGTAAAACTTTTCCTGAGAGGGGTCTTACATATCAGACCATCAAGAAAGCCCATTCCTCCTCCCTGGGATCTCAACTTCATGCTAGAAAAATTTACCCTACCCCCTTTTGAGCCAGTCAGCACAGCATCTTTTCAAATGTGCACATGGAAAACCATCCTGTTAAGTCATTGCCTCTGCTGGAAGAGTGTCTGAATTACAAGCCCTGATGGCTTCCTTTCTTTACACCAACTTCCACAATGTCTGTTTCCCTACGCAGTAACTCCTCCTTTATGCCCAAAGTAATTAATGAGCTTTCTTTAAGCCGGTCTATTCACCTACCCACCTTCTTCCCCTCTCCTACTAGCTCTGTGGAGAGGATCCTCCATTCCCTAGATGTACATAGGCAATGGAGATTCTACTTGGACAAAACCAAGCCTTTAAGAAAATCTGACCAAGTGTTCATTTTCTTCCATCCCAGGGCCTTGGGTAAGACAGTCTCCAAACAAACGATCTCCTCCTGGATCAGAAAATACATCCTTTTTTGCTACTGTCATCATCAAAAACCATTGCCTCAAGGAGTGTGATCGCATTCGACCAGAGGCATGGCTACCTTTAAAGCTTTCATGAAAGGACTAGACACAGCTTCCATCATGGAGGCAGCCAACTGGTCCACAGTCCATACTTTCACCAAGCACTACAAGCTGGACCAGGTCTCTAGGGCCAGGGCAGGATTTGCCCAGCCAATCCTGCACCTCTGCCACCTCCCAATATTCCTCCTAGCTATGGTACTCTCTCACAGTTTGAATACTGCAACATTGGAAAAGAAGGACATAGAATAGTTGTGCAAAATCTTACCATAACCATAGATGGTCCTTCTGTTCCATGTTGCCGTATTCCTTACCACCCTCCACCCCCCTGGTATCCTCTATCTTCTCTAGGGTATAGCCTCACTGCAGGCCAATCCTTGCAGCCCTGCAAGCACATTTGCTTTTGCTTCTCCTTGGCCTTATAGACTCTGAGCTTCAAGTGCTGAGGTCTGTGCATGCCGACGTCACATTTATACTCCATGGTTTATGGCCCTACATGTAATTCCCATGCACCTATGGCAGCCAGGCTTAAGCTTTTGTATAGGAGCCGACATCGGGTCGCCTGAGGGCTGGAAATCTGACAGTATGAATACTGCAACATGCAAGAGGAGGACATCTATGGTTGTGGTAAGATTTTACACAACTATTCTTTGTGCAGACAAGCCGTGAAGATTTGGAATGTAGCATTTACAGTAAGATGTAAAAGCAGATGTTCTTCATTCCACATTGCTGCAGTCCTAACCATTGGGTAGTCCGCTGTCCAGTCGGCCCGAATACCAAAGTATATGGCTGACGTCGGTCAAGGCGCATTAGACTGACGTCAGGACGTCAGGGTACTAATGCGCATGACCGACGTCATATCCTCAGTCTTTTTTGCCGCATGGTCCGATGCAGAAGCAGTTTTGCGAGTGCAGGTTGGCGTTCTGAAATATTTCCGAAGTCGGAGTTTCAGACCGAATCAAAGTTGGCTAAGTACCCCGTTGGGGAACATTTTGGTATATTCTTGCCTCAGTATTTAACCGGATGTCAGAAAAAGTGAATAACTGTATTTCTTGTGGGAAGCAGATACCTCATAGGGATTACCATACTCTGTGTATACCTTGTTTAGGGCCTGAGCACGACGTTGTTTGTTGCCGCTCTTGTGCTAGATTTAACAAACGCACTATTAAGAGAAGGTTAGACTGTGCCAGGTTAGTGTTTGGGAAGCGTTGTAATTACAAAATGCCGCCGGATGCTCCGACGCCCGCTTCAAAAAGCGCAAAGACAAAACAGCAAAGCCTAGGGTTGATGAACCGGCAGTCCCGGACGTCGGTTCTTTAGAAGGCTCAGTGGAGCCAGAGGTTTTGCCAGGAGTTTCTTTGGAGTCTCAGGCAGAGACTTTACTGTTACAGGATGTGCCCTCTCAGGAGGTAGGCCAGGCTGAGGGGCTTCTCAGGTAACTGTTCTTCCCTCTCTTCCCAAGATAGTTAGAGCTTCTCCTACTGTTTCCAAAACTTCTTTGAGAGGTAGGCCAAGTTCAGCTTCAGTGGGGGCTTCTCCTAGCACTTCAGGTTCTGTGCCTAAGAAACATATGCTTAAAATGGCAGAAGATTTAATTACTATGATTAGAGGCTCTATGCCCCTCCTGATAAGAGGCCTAGGGTGGAACCTGAGTTTGAGAGTTTGGAACAGTATTCAGAGGCTTCGAGTCTTCATGGAAGACTTGCAGGAGTTTCCTCCTTATTCTGATTCTGATGTGGATGATTCCACACCTACAGCTTCTCCTCCTGAGGATTTCTCATTTTCAGAGACTCTGCATTCCATGAGGGAACACTTTAAATGGGAAGGCCAAGATTACTCTGATTCCAGGAAAAGGCTTAGGGAATTCTTATTTTTACCCCAACATAGGCCCTTAGCTATACCTCCTGTGTTGAATGTGGTGGAAGATGTTTTGCAGAGGCTTCCCTGAACCCTGACTCTTTGCCTCCTGCCCTGTTAAACCTGATAGGTACTATAGGGTGCCCGAAGCTCATAAGTATTTGTTTAAGAGTCCTAGGGCGGACCCAGAAACTGTTTCTCAGGGACCTAAAGGTGTTAAGGCCTCTGTGGTTAAAAATCCTGTTCCCACTGATAAAGAGGCAAGGGCTTTGGATAGGTGGGGAAAGAAAGTGTATACTTCTTCCACTCTAGCCATGAGAGCATTGAATTGTCAGTTTCACATGCTAAAATATCAAAATTATCTCCTTTCACAATTGAAATCTAAGGTGGATGCTTTGGCGGAAGGTATAGAGTGTAAAGAGTTGCTGGATTTAGTTCATGTGTCTGAACAAGTGGGTAAGCATTCTTTGCAATGTGGTTTTGATGCTGTGCAGGCCTCCTCGAGGGTGGCTGCCACTAGTTCTGTTCTTCGCAGGCATGCCTGGTTGAGGGATCAGAATTTAGCAGAGCATGTTAAGACTAGGATTTTGGATGCTCCTTTACAGTCTGATGTGTTATTTGGTTCGCCTGTGGAAGCAGTTTTAAAGAAAATGGAGGACAAAGCTAAGTCTATGCAAACTGTTAAAGATTTTTGCAGGTGCAGCCACCAAAGTTTAGTAGAAATTGGCCTACTAAGGGATGGACATATCCTGCTTTTGATTCCCAGTCTAGGGGTAGGTCTAGACGTGGTAGGGGCAGAGCTCAAGGTTCTTTTAGGCCTAGAACAGGGGGTTCGCCTGCTCAGACTTCTGGTGAGGGCAGGGGTCAGTCCTTTCGTAAACAGACCCAATGACCTGCCTTTTCAGCTGCCAGTAGATTCTCGCCTGGTAGCTCCTTTGGGAGGAAGACTGTCTCTTTTCAAAGAAAATTGGGATTTAATCACTCAAGACAGATGGGTGTTGGATATCATTCACCACGGTTACAGGTTTTATTTCCACACATTGCCCCTTTCAAAGGCATGCCAGACGTTCCTCCTCCACAAAGGGAAGAGGCTCACAAGCAAATTTCTCTGTTACTCCAAATAGGGGCCATTCAGCCAGTCCCTATACCAGAAAGGGGCCTAGGATTTTATTCTCGCCTGTTCCTAGTACCAAAGAAGGGGAACACGTGGAGACCAATTTTGGATTTATCTATCCTCAACACTTATCTGGACATTCCCAAGTTCAAGATGTTGACGTTACAACAGCTTTTACCTCTGCTGGGCAAAGATCATTGGATGGTAACTTTAGATCTCAAGGAAGCTTACCTTCATGTGCCTATAAGACTGTGTTGCAGGAAGTATCTGCGTTTTCGAGCTGGAAATTCTCATTATCAGTTCTCTGCATTGCCCTTTGGCTTATCTACTGCGCCCAGAGTATTCACAAAGGGTTCTGGCTCCAGTGATAGCTTACTTCAGGCTAAAAGGAATTCAAATCTATCCTTACTTGGACGACTGCCTGATTCTGGCTCAAGAAAAGGAAGACCTTCTACAGCATCTGGAATATGTCATAGCAGTGCTAAGATGCCTAGGGTATTCTGTGAACGAAATAAAGTCCAGTCTAGTACCCTCTCAAGACATGTGCTTTCTGGGTGTGAGACTGAATACAGCAGCCCAGATGGCCTTTTAACCCCGGACAAACAAAAGAATCTTTCCAGTTACTTCCATCAGCTATCTCTTCAGTCCGGGCTGACTGCAAGGACAGTCCTTCAAGCCTTAGGGTTCATGGCATCTTGTATTCTGGTGCTTCCCAATGCCAAACTGCATATGAGGAAGCTACAATGGTATCTCAAAAATGTATGGACACAGCACTGCCAGGATTTGGACACTGTCATTCAAATAATACCTTGCATTCAAAAGGAATTTTTGTGGTGGGCTCAGGAATGTCACCTAAACAAGGGACTCTCTGTGACCCGGCCAGAGGCGAGTCAGATTCTAACGACAGATGCCTCAGACATTGCTTGGGAGCTCATCTAAATGGAAAGTGGATACAAGACAAGTGGCCTGCCAGACTACAGCATCTACATATCAACATGAAGGAGATGTTAGCAGTCCAATTTGCATTAATGGCTTTCAAGGAGTTACTTCTTCCAGGGCAGGTGTTGATTCTAACAGACAACACAACTGTCATGTGGTACATCAACAAACAAGGGGAACACATTCTTACCCATTGTGCAGGCAAGCAATGATTTTATGGGAGACTGCGCTCAGCTTGCAACTAACTCTTCAGGCAAGGTTTCTGCCGGGAGCACAGAACTCCTTAGCAGATGTGTTAAGCAGACAAATCATGGATCCCCACGAGTGGAAACTGGATCTTCATGTATTTCAAAGGTTGACAGTGTCCTGGGGAACTCCAGACATAGATCTGTTCGCTTCTCCACTAAACCACCAGCTGCCAAAGTTTTGCACAAAGAGGTTACATCACACAGCTTGGAAAGTGGATGCTCTTTCTTTCAGTTGGAAAAATCTTCATGTGTATGCGTTTCCACCTCTGCCTCTTCTTCCAAAGGTGCTTCTAAAGGTCAGACAAGACAAGCCAAGGATGATTTTAATAGCTCCAGATTGGCCTCGGCAGCACTGGTACCCATTACTGAGGAGTCTAGTAAAGAAGCCTCCATGGCCTTTACCCTTGATTCCACACCTGTTGTCTCAGAGAGACGGCCACCTGCTCAATGTCAAGCTTCGCTCTCTTCATCTAACAGCATGGCATATTCTGTTTTGAGAGACAGCCGGTCTCAACTTCCTCAACAAGTTTTAAATGTGATTATGGAAGCTAGAAGACCTAGTACAAGGAAAGTGTACGAGAAAAATGGAAGAGATTTTTATTTTGGAGTGCAGCAAAGAATTTGGAGATTTCTGAGCCTAATTTGAGTGTGGCTCTTCAATATCTTACTGAGTTATTGGACAAAGGTTTGTCCTTCTCTTCCATTAAGATTCATGCTGCAGCAATTTCAGCTCACTATGATTGTGACCCACCATTGTTTTCGCATCCTTTGTTCAAGCAGTTTCTCAGAGGGGCAAAGAATATAAGACCCCCACGTAGAGCTCCTACTCCTGCTTGGGATCTCAATTTTGTGTTGGAAAAACTTACTCTACAACCTTTTGAGCCTCGGGTACTGCTGATTTGAAATATTTGTCATGGAAGACTGCTTTTTTGTTGGCTATTACTTCTGCAAGAAGGGTTTCTGAGTTGCAGGCCCTTATGGCAGTAGAGCCCTTTCTGATTTTCCATAAGGATAGGGTATCATTACGCACTAATCCTTCCTTTATGCCTAAGGTGGTTTCTAGTGTGGCTTTAAACCAAACTATTCATTTGCCTACTTTCTATGCAGATCCCCAAAATAAAGGGGAAAAGATTTTGCACACTTTAGATGTACATAGGCAGTTGCGTTATTATTTAAGCAGGACTAAGGATTTCAGGCAGTCTCAGCAGTTGTTTGTTTCTTTTGCTTTGAGTTCTCAGGGCAAGCCTGTGTCTAAGCAAACTATTTCTAAGTGGATTGGGTTTTGCATTTCATTTTCTTATTCCCATCATGGCAAGGAGATTCCAGCTGGGATTAGGCCTCATTCCACTAGGGCTACTGCCACTTCAACAGCATTTCTAAGGGGTGGCAACTAAGGATATTTTGGAGGCAGCTACTTGGAGTTCAGTGCATACTTTCTCTAAGCATTACCACCTTCCTCTCTACTCTAAATCTAGGGCTGGTTTTGCCACAGCTATTTTGCAAGGCATGTTGACAGCTCCTGCTTCCTTATGATTTGCCAGCCTCCCTTACCTCTGCTTTGGGATTCTACCCAATGGTTAGGACTGCAGCAATGTGGAATGAAGAACATAGTACAGTTTTGTACCTACCATAAATGTAGATGTTCGAGGATCCACATTGCTGCAGTCCAATTTACCCTCCCGCCTTCCCCTCTGTGTTTAGGGGTGGTGGTGTGAGTTGCTATATATTATTGTACATGTGTATATATATATTGTATATAAATTTGGTGCAGGGCTTTTTGGTGTTTTGGATTGGGCCTTGTCTTTTTAGGGTCTTCTGACATCTGGGGCAAGAAAAGACTGAGGATATGACGTCGGTCATGCGCATTAGTACCCTGACGTCCTGACGCCAGTCTAATGCGCCTTGACCGACGTCAGCCATATACTTTGGTATTCGGGCCGACTGGACAGCGGACTACCCAATGGTTAGGACTGCAGCAATGTGGATCCTCGAACATCTACATTTATGTTAGGTACAAAACTGTACTTTTCTTTCGTCATGAAACAACCGTAGTGCCATCAAAGTCCCTCCTAATACAAGGCTCAAAACCATCAGATAAATGGTAGACAGAGAATTCCCTGAGTAGTCTTCACTGGAGGTCAGGCAGGAGAAGGTAGAAGTGAGACATTTCAAGTACTGAAACAAAATGAGCACAAAATGTAATGAGTTACTTTGCATAAAACCTCTGTAAAATAATGCAAGCCTAACTTACTTGGCTAAAGTTCACAAGTAAATTGGAGTGGATATATTTAAAAAAAAAAAAAAAAAAAAAAGCGGAACTGTTCTACTACTAGCAAATGTGAGCATTAGGTCAAAGCTAGATTTCATAGGCATGCAAGTCATTGTGAAGGCTACAAATAGTTGTAGTAGCAAGGTGAACATGGTGTTGGGCTGCGTTAGTTTTACTTAAAGCCAGTATGGGTAACAGATTTTAAATATATTAATTTTATGAATTGACTGGTTTGATGGGTTTTAACTTGGCAGCTAAAGGCCACCTTTCTGTATAAATATAGAGGAATCAGGGCAAGCAGCAGTAGGTGAGAAGGGTAAAATGCTTCATTTTTATATTGTTCAGAGTTGCAAAAAGATGTATGTAGCTTGGGAAGTGATCTATGTTGATGCTTGTCACCATTTATTGTTCATAAGGTTACTGCAGGATTTTTAAGCAAGGCCATTTGAAAGAGCTTTTGATTGCTTTGGAATAAAGTATGTATTTTTACTGTGTTAAATTTTGTTTGTTTTAGTCCATTACAGTTCTCCAGAGGGAGCAGAGGGAACAACATGTTCAGAAGAGCATAAATCTTAATGTCGTGTCCATTCCTACTTCGGATCTGACCTTGAAGGTAAATGTGCAGCTTTGCACCTCATTGGTGAGAGAAGAGAAGATAATGTACTACTAGTATGGATTTAAAGCAGTATAAAGAGGTTTTGTAAATGTGTAAGTGGTTGTGCACTGCAGTTAGTATTCTTTACCGAATGTTTCATAGACTGTTCAGTCAACTTTTCTCCACTTTTAGTGTTTGTCTCCACTTGTAGCCACCACGTGTCTACACATCTATCACTTCACAGCTAAGTACAGCTTTCTTTTCAGTTTCTCAGTTTCTCTTTCCTTGGCTATTCCATGTGCTGACACCCACCTTTTTCCCGTTAACTTTGCTGCATTTTTCTTTTATGCTGAGCTCTTTGAGCCTTAGTAGTATATGTTGCCTACGGCTGTGCCTTGAATCATGCAAAGCTGACTTAACTAAGTAGGAGCAAATGTTCTCCTCACAATTATCACTTCATATCTGTATGCAATTTGTTTGCTTGTGTGCTTTGTTTTCAGTTTGCTTTCAGAAGGTTCCCCTTTATCTGGCTTTAACCTTGGCTGTTTTATGTTCTCCAATAATCCTTTTGCAGTGTTTTTCTTTACATAGCTGCACACATGCTTATTACATATTATAGTTTAGGGCTATATCTTGAAGAAGGCTAGGGTTGATATAATCAAGCAGATTTAACATTGCATAAATTGTTATAGTTTGCAGTGCATGGTTAAACAGACTACTTCAGCGCACCTTGCAGTTGTGGTTAGCCATCTGTATGAAATAGCCATCCTGTCCCCAGTACATGCACTTAACTTTTGATGTTATTTGTAGTCACTGTTGCAGTATTCAGTATTGGGAATTCCTGCCTGCAGGAGTCTGTGGTTGGCCTGAATACCAGATAATTTCTTAGCTCTGCAGCTGTTACCAGAGAGGGTTTATGCTGTGAGCTGTAGTTCCTGTGGTATAGGGTTTGGTTTCTTCCCTCAGCCCCCATTTGCCTTTTGTGTGATCTTGAGCAAGTCACTTAACCAGACATTACCCTCAAGTCACCCCTGGAAAAGGAACAGTTTTTCTAGTGGGCTCGAGTGGTTAACAAATGGGCATTTACTTAATGATTATTGAGGTCATTATCATTATTAAATGACTGTGTTACAAAGGAGTCATCAGCCAACACCAACTTCAGATCTTTCTTGCCATGTTGACTATTGCAAAACATTATCAGTTAACTTCTTTAGTCTGTTGTTTAAGCCTGAAGACTAGAGATCATGGGGAAAGCCAAGTACCTTTTTGGGGAACCCTGTTTTAGCTTCTTTCCATGTGTTTCTTCTAATTAATGTTAGAAAAGGTTAATTGCCCCTCTCTCATGTGGAAGGCAGATTCCACAAGAGGAATTTCTCCTGTCTTGGTTTTGCCCAGAGCAGTGTCCCTAGTTCTCGATTTTTCATTTTTTATTTTAAGAACTATTAGATATTGGGCTGATTCCCTGCTAAAGTACTTGCTTGAAAGTTCTGCTAGGCCTAGGCTGCACCATGTGGTATGCTGCCCCCCAGACTTGCATTCCTAAAGAAATGCAAAGAGAAGTGCCTGGAGGAGGAGGGGTTAGGGAAGGCCAGCAGTACTGTTGTGGTGTCCACCTCCCCACTTTGACTCAAGATTGTTGACTCTGGCAAGGCAAGTTTGCATTCCCAGACAGCAGCATCTGTTGGTCCCAGGACTGCTGATGTAGCCCCTATCGAGAATGCCATGTCACTGGCCCCTTCCACATCCTAGTGAACTGGAGCCGGATGAACGTTTGCATCTGGGGCCAGTGTGCAAGCTCCAGCTTCCGAAGCATCCTCCTCAGCTCAGGAATGTGAGGGCAGAATCTCTCATACTACAAGCAGAGAAGCTCCTCCTGGGGCTTTGTCTGAGGCCACAGCCACCTGTTCTCATCCTGAGGCCTTGCTGTCCATCAGAGAAAAAAATGCATGCTCCTTAAGCTGAAGTGGCATGGAGTTGTCCCTGCCTACTTCACCAATGCTGTAGGCCCATTAAAGCAAGTCACATCCCAGATTTCCCTGACGACCTGATGTCATGGAAGAGTGAACAGCATCCAACGCAGAAATCCCAATACTCTGGTAGTCGGGCCGACTGAGGGCTACCTGCAGGCAGATAAACCCAAGTGTGATGACTGCAACAGTGAATACACTCTAACATCTACATTTATGGTAAGTGTACGCAACTGTACTTTCTGCTGTGCCCCTAGTACACCCTGCTTTTCTGGATGCCTTCTTGGCTGCTTTTAAAAACCCTGACTCACAGCCCCCAAGCATCTAGACCGATACTATAGGGTGCCCGAGGAGGCAACTTTCCTGTATAAAATCCCCTTCTCTAGACCCTGCAGTTATTTCCATGCCCACTGACAAAACCTCAAAGTTACTACCATCCACCTCTCTATTGCCCTCTCATAGAGCAGAATAATGGAATGTCGGAGAAAGAAGGCTTATACTTCTGCCACCCTAGCAGTAAGAGCAATCAACTGCTGGATGCACATGGCCAAATAATCCTAGACTCTCTTGGAAGGTCTAGTCAAGCAACTGGGAGAGCTCCCTGACTCTCCTGCTAAAGGCAAGATTTCCTCTCTCCTGAACTCATTCCATCAAGTGTAGCTATGATGCTGTAGAAGCATCTGCAGGGGCTGCCGCCTCTGGATCTGTCATCAGGAGGTACTCCTGGTTAAGATTGCAACCCCTCCTTGATGACATCAAAGCCAAGCTCCTAGATGCACCCCTGGATAACCAAAACCTCTTTGGCACAGCTGCTGCTGAACTCCTTAAGACCCACCAAACCAATGGCAAGTACCTGCAGGAATTGAGACATATCTTTGTCTCCCCCGTTCCACGCTTTCAGAGAAACTACCCAGCTAAAACTACTTATGTTAAGTCCTCAGCTAAAAGAATGCAAGCTAAACCTAGAAAGGACCACTGGAAGCAGCACTCTTCCAGATCTCTCTCCTCTACTCCACCCTCTAAACAGTCTTTTCAGCGAAGGCCTGGTAATCTGTGACTATGGGGCCCTCCACACAGGCACCCCTCTTTCCATGTGCCTCTCCCTTCTGGCTGGTAAGCAGGTTACCCAGGACTCCTGGTTCTTATCTGTCATAAAACAGGGAAACTTCATGACCTGGGCAACCAGAGCCTCCACCAAAGGCATCTCTCCCCTGCCCAGAGACCAAATCACACTTTTCCCTCCAATCCTGCAGGATCTTCTTGTTCGAGAAACCATTCAAGAAATCCTGCCTTCTGCAAGAGGGAAAGGAATTTACTCAAATTTTTGTGTTCCCCAGGAAGCAAGGTCCCTGGAGACCCATCATGAACCTATCCCACCTCAACACCTTCCTCAGAGTCCCCTTGTTCAGGATGCGGTCTCTCCCTACCCTTCCACTCATTCTGCTTCAGGCATTCCTAGTGTCCTTGGACATAAAAGATGCCTACTTGCACATCCCCATCCATCTGCTATTCACAAATTACCTCTGCTTCTCACTAAATTCTGCACACTATCCGTTTTGTGCTTTACCCTTTGGTCTTTCTATGTCCCCAAGAGTATTTACAAAATGTCTGGCCCCAGTCATGGCTTTCACCAAGAAAAAAGGAATACAGCTTTTTCCCTATCTAAACCTCCTTATCCAGGCTACTTCAAGTTCCATGGCCTTCCTACACCCGTAGTTCACCATCTCTCTCCTTACAGTCTGGGATTCAGCGTAAATCACAAAAAATCCTCCGACACCCTGTCAGGATCAGGTGTTTTTAGGATGTCTGATTCTAACAAGGGAAATGATGGCTTGCTTGCCACCAGGAAAGATTGTGACCCTCATCTTTCTTCCAGGGAATCCTTCCCCTCAAAACCATCTCAGACAGGGAATTCCTCAGGATCTTAGGATTCATGCCTCAACCATTCCCATGGTCTCCCTAGCAAGGCTGCACATGTGAAAGTTCCAGTGGTATCTGACAAATATCTGGAAACAACACCTATATCCCCTGGAGATGTTCATCGTGTTTCACTGCTGCAGTCATTACAACTGGGTTATCCTGCCGTCAGGCGGTCCCGCAGTCGGCCAGAGTTCCAAAGTCTTGGTCCGGCATTGGTTGCTGTCGCTTCTTCCCTGACAGTGCACCAGGGGTATATAAGATGCAGCTGACGCCATTTTCCTCAGTCTTTCTTGCCGCGTGGTGCCTGAAGCAAAAGCAGTTCGCAAGTGCCGGTCAGCCAACTCCTGAGATTTTCAATTCGAATTTCAGAACTGAAGTCTTCAATAAAGCTAAGTACCCCGTTGGGGAAACTTTTTCTTGCCTCAGACCGATGTCAGTAAAAGTTAATAATTGTATTTCTTGTGGGAAGCAGATACCTCATAAGGATTTTCATTTTTACTCTATTCCATGCCTAGGCCCAGACCACGATGTCACTAGTTGTCAGTTTTGTGCTAGATTTAACAGTTTGACTTTGCTCTACATTACTTTGGCCGAAGGTTCAATTATACCATGCCATCGGAACAACCGATGACCGGAATCCACAAAAAACGCAAAGACAAGGATGAGGACAGGCATCCGAGGCCCAAAACTGACGATGAGGCCTTTTCTAGGCCAGTCGCCGGTTCTCAGTGAGGTGCTTTCGCAGCCCCTGACACCCGCTACCTCAGAGCCACAGGCCGCCTCCGACTCCCACATGGAGATGCCTAGGCCTCTGGATACTCAAGGTATTGGGCCAACGGAAACTAACCCCTCAGATGGGTCCGGAGCGCTGAGCAGGCGTCTGCTTCTGAGGGTGTTTTCAGACCTTCACAACTTACCATTAAACCTACAGCCAAGTCTAAAATTCCATTAAAGACAAAGAAGCAAGTACAGCATTCACCTGGACAGGCCTCCATGCCTAAAAACAGATGCTTAAAATGGCCGAAGACTTAATTACTCTGATCAGGGGTTCCCATCCCCCTCCAGATAAAAGTCCTAGGCAGGATACAGACTATGATTCCTCTGACCAGGTTTCCATTTCTTCTGATTCCTCTTCAGACCACGGATACTCTTTACCCCGCTATGAGGACTCCGATGCTGAAGAATCAGTCCCTTCAGCCTTTCCTCCTGAGGATTACTGTTTTGGGGAAACTTTACATACCATGAGGGAGCATTTCCATTGGGAGGGCCAGGATTACTCAGAATCCAAGAAAAGGCTCAGAGTCTTTTTTTTTTAGCCCCTTGCTATTCTGCCAGTGTTGGATATTGTGGATGATGTGTTCTCTGAATCCATTTTAAATCCGGATTCTTTGCCCTCTGCTCCAGTCAAGCCAGACAGGTACTACAGAGTCCCTGACTCACACATTTCTTTATAAAAACCCTGTTGCTGACCCAGAAACTATTTCCCAGGGTCCCAAAAGGGGTAAAGGCTTCCACAGCTAAAAATCCAGTTCCCTCTGACAGGGATTCTTGAGCATTAGACAGATGGTGGAAGAAAGTTTACACTTCTGCAACCTTAGCAGTGAGGGCTTTAAATAGCCAGTTTCATATGCTTAAATACCAACAGTATTTAATGTTTCTGTTAAAACAGAAAATGCTTACAAGTTCAGAACATCCTGACTATAAGGAAATGCAGGATTTATTGCATACAGCTGGACAAGTGGGAAAACATACTCTGCAATGTGGTTTTGATTCATTAGAGGCTTCTTGTAGAGCAGCAGTTACAGGATCGGTGATACGAAGGCATGCTTGGTTAAAAGAACAAAGGTTAAATGATCATGTTAAGGCAAAATTACTGGATGCCCCTTTGCAGCAAGATAATTTATTTTACAGCAGGATATTTTATTTGGTGTTAAGGCAGAAGAGGTTTTAAAGAAAATGGAGGATAAGGCAAAATCTATGCAAACAGTGAAGGATTTCTTACAGGTACTGCCACCTTGATTTAGCAGAAATTGGCCCTCCAAAAATTGTTCCTTTCCAGTGTCAGACAGACCACAAAGAGGCAGGTACAGACGTCCAAGAGGCAGATCTCAGCCCCAAGGCTCTTACAGACCATGACAGTGGGGTGTGTCAACCCCAAAAGGAGGGGAAGACAAGTCACAGCCTTATAGGAAACAGTCCCATTGACTTCCCCTTTCAAATGCCAAGCACTTACCTTTTGGAAGTTCCCTTAGGGGGAAAACTAGCACTTTTCTCACAAAATTGGCATATAATCACCCAAGACAAATGGGTTCTGAATATTGTCTCATGGTTACAGGTTCCACTTTCACACTCTACCAAGGCTTAAAGGAATGTCAGACCTGCCACCAAATCAGTGGGCAGAGGCACAAAAACAAATTACAGCCCTCATGGACATGAGAGCTATTCAAAAAGTGCCACAACAGGGACAAGGATTTTACTCAAGACTTTTCCTGGTCCCCAGAAAGTACAAAGCCTGGAGACGCATACTGGAACTTTCTACTCTAAATATATACCTGGATGTTCCGAAATTCATAATGTTGACTCTTAAGCAACTTCTTCCCATGCTGGGCAAGAAGGCTTGCCTTGTTACTTTGGACCTCAGAGGCATACCTGCATGTCCCTGTCAGACAAAACTGCAAAAAATACCTCAGATTCATAGCTGGTTCAATGCATTACCAATTCTCTGCACTGCTCTTTGGCTTATCTACTGTTCCCAGGGTCTTCAGAAAATGTCTAGCACCAGTAGTTGTATTTTGCAGGCAAAAAGGAATTAAAATATATCCATACTTGGATGGCTGCCTTATTCAAGCAGAGAGCAAGGACATTCTTCTAAAGCATCTGGCATTTGTAAAAAGATTGCCAATTTGCCTAGGGTACACAGTAAACGAAAAGAAGTCAAAACTAGTGCCCTCACAAGAGATAATATTCCTGGGTGCCAACCTAAATACAACAGTCCAGATGGCATATCTCACGCCAGAGAAGCAAAGACAACTGACTCAGTACTTTAAATTTATGGCAACAAAAACCCAACTCCCTGCAAGAAAAATTCTGCAGGCCTTAGAGTTCATGCCATCCTGCTACTACTAATACCATATGCCAGACTGCATATGAGGAAATTACAATGGTAAACAAACCAAAGAAAAAAAAAAACGTTATAAACAAAAAATGAAGCGCAGAGCTCCGTGAAACTTGATCCAAGCACTAGACTGTAGTTCAAAGCCGAAAAAAATATAGTCTTTAATGAAGTGTGCTATTTAAAATATCCACTTTTCGTCAAGTGAAAATTCACTCGACGACTTCAGAAAAACCAACAGATCAAAAGGCAACACCGTAAGCGACTGCCTTGATATAAAATACTACTAAATCACATTGGTTAATTGCATTATGAAATCACTATACTAACAATTAAAGGTATATACTTATAAATAAAGATTATTTTTTTAAAATGAAAATAAAATGTAGTAAAACTTCACTAATAAAGTACTCAAATTTAACCGTACAACTCACAATCAAATATATTGTTTCATGAATTACAATAATCAATAGATCAATTCTTGAATGCATGAAAATGCATTTAACCAAAAACGTAAAACCTATTTTGATCTGTTGGTTTTTCTGAAGAAGTAGAGTGAATTTTCACTTGACGAAAAGTGGATATTTTAAATAGCACACTTCATTAGACTATATTTTTTTCGGCTTTGAACTATAGTCTAGTGCTTGGATCGAGTTTCACGGAGCTCCATGATTCATTTTTTGAAATGACAATGGTACCTAAAAAGTGTTTGGACTCAACACCGTCACAGTTTGGAAGCAGTAATACCACTTATTCCCTGCCTACAACAGGAGTTTCGATGGTGGGCACAGGCATGTCACCTCAACAAGGGACAGCCTTTCACTCTACCCACAGCCAGGCAGACTTTAACAACAGATGCTTCGGGTTACACCTGGGGGGCACACATGGCAGGAAAATGTTTTCAGGGCAAGTGGACCGCAGACCAAATGCGTCTTCACATCAGTCAAAAAGAGATGCTAGCTGTACAAAATGCCCTAACAGCTTTCAAGGACCTTCTGCATCCAGGACAACTATTACTAAAGACAGACAACACCACAGTTATGTGGTACATAAACAAGCAAGGGGGCACTCCTAAGCCATGACCGTGTGGAACACAGCTCTAACCTATCAAGTTCATCTGCAACCACAGTTCCTGTCAGGAAAGAAAAATACTCTGGCAGGCGACTTGAGCAGAAACATTATGGATCCTCACGAGTGGAAATTAAATCCACAAGTATTCAGCATGATAACACAAAAATGGGGGAGCCCAGACATAGATCTTTTTGCCTCCCCAGTGAATTGCCAACTACAGAATTTCTGCACAAGGACTTACCACACACAAGCATGGAAAGTGGATGCTCTCTCGTTCAGCTGGAAAAGCCTAAAAGTTTATGCCTTCCCACCACTGCCTCTCCTTTCAAAGGTACTCGTAAAAGCCAGACAAGAAAAGCCAAAAATGATCTGGATTGTCCCAGACTGGCCACGCCAGCACTGGTACCCAATCTTAAAGAACTTAGCTCAAGGCCCACCATGGATTTTACCTCAGATTCCGCATCTTCTGACTCAACAAAACAATCAGATCCTGCACAACCAGCTGAAAACCTTTAACCTGGCTGCATGACAGATTCCTTAGTCAAGCAGACAACACCTCTCTCTAAAGCTGTTATGGATGTCATTTTAGAGACCAGGAGGGTCTAACACCAGGAAATCCTATTCAGAAAAGTGGAACAGATTCTGTGCCTGGAACCAGGCTCAAAGCTTTGACCCTCTTGTCCCAAATATTCCTTGGATATTACAATACTTAACTGAGATGCTGGACAAAGGCTTATCCTTTTCATCCATTAAGATCCACGCCTCTGCCATCTCAGCCCATTACAACACAGAGCCTCCTATTTTCTCTCATCCTTTGCTAAAACAGTATCTCAGAGGGGCTAAAAACACAAGACCGCCCCGGAGAGCACCAACACCAACTTGGGACCTTAATTTTGACTTTGAAAAACTCTACCTCCTTTTGAGCCAGCCAATTCAGCAGAATTAAAATGTGTGTCATGGAAAACTGCTCTGCTTCTGGCAATAACCTCAGCACGAAGAGTCTCAGAGTTACAGGCACTAATGGCAGTGGAGCCTTTCATCATTTTTCACCAAGACAGGGTTTCCTTAAGAACAAACCCTTCATTTATGTCAAAAGTGGTCTCCAATGTGGCTCTTAACCAAACTATTCACTTGCCAACTTTTTATCCAAATCCCCAGAATAAAGGGGAGAAACTTCTGCATTTATTGGACATACACAGACAGCTACATTTCTACTTGGACAAAACAAAAGCTTTTAGGAAAACTGAGCAATTGTTTGTAGCATATGCTGCAGGATCAGAGGGGAAGGCTATTTCAAAGTAGACCATTTCAAAGTGGATAGGACACTGTATCCGTTTCTGCTACACACAGCATGGGAAAACTGTACCTAGCAACATTAGGCCACATTCCACCAGGGCAACAGCCACTTCAACTACCTATCTTAGAGGTGTACCTACCAAAGATATCCTGGAAGCTGCAACTTGGAGTTCACTGCACACCTTTACCAAATATGATCACTTGCCTCTTTATTCTAAATCCAGAGCTGGCTTTGCCACTGCAGTGCTGCAGGGCCTCATAGCCACCCCAAATCCTCTATAGAACCAGCCACCCTACCTCAGCTTTGGGATTCTACCCAAGTGTAATGACTGCAGCAGTGAAACACGATGAACATAGATGCTTCAGATTCAGGGTGGGGAGCAACCCTAAGGCATTGGAGAGTGAGGAAGGTATGGACCCCCACTCAACAAAAAGATCACATCAGTATCAAGGAAATGAGAGCCTTTATGTAGCTTTGGATATTTTCAAGGGACAGCTTCTCCCAGCCACCCTGAGGTTGTACACAGTGAACACCACTGTGCTGTGCTGTGGTACATCAACAAACTGGGGGGGTGGGGGAGAGACAAGGTCGTACCTCCTTTGCAGACTAGCACTGCAGGCTTGGGAAGTAGCACTGGAGAAACCTCTTTCTCCAAGCAGTATATATCCCCTCCGGAGACGGTGTGATGGCAGATTCCTTAAGCAGGACCATGACCCTATCTCAAGAATTGGATGCTGAACAGGGAATTGTTTCTGGACCAAGTCCATCAATGGGGTATACCGAATGTGGATCTCTCTGCCTCACCCATGAACAGACAGCTCCTGACCTTCTGCTCTAGGGCACCTCACACAGAGGCTTGGAATGTGGATGCTTTATCAATCTCTTGGAAGGGGTTGTACGCATATGCATTCCCCCCTTCCCTCTCATTCAGAGATTCCTTCTGAAAATTCATAAGGAACAGCCTAAAATCTTGCTGGTGACTCCCTACTGGCCAAGACAGCATTGGTTCCCCCTCCTGTTTCACCTAGCCAAGGGCAGTCACCACAAGTTAACCCAGAGAATGGACCTGCTCACACAGGACAAGGGAACACACACCCTCAACTGCCCACACTGAATCTCACATTGTGGGTGATAGGGTGTTGATTCCTTTCAGACACCTCTATACAGAGGACGTGATCCAGGTTCTGCAGGAGGCCAGAAAACCAATTACTAGAAAATCTTACCTGTCAAAGTGGAACAGATTTTCCTTATGGTGTCAGAAAGACAACCTTCAACCATTGATGGCAAAGCCCCCAGTGGTCTGGTCTTACCTGTGTGACCTTATGAAGTCCGGACTATCATACTCCTCCATTCAAACCCACCTGTCTGCTATCTCCACTTGCCTGCCCCAGTCCTACCATTAGCATCTAGATTAGAGGTCAAACTCTTCCTTAGAGGGTCACTATACCTCAGGCCAAAAAGGAGGCCCATTCTGCCTCCTTGGAACTTAATTCTGTCCTAGAAAAATTGACTCTACTACTATTTGAACCAGTCAGAGACTGCTTCCTCCAACACTGCACTTGGAAGACCATACTCTTGCTGGCCATAACTTCTGCCAGAAGGGTGTCTGCACTCCAGGCCCTTATGGCATAACCCCCCTTCACTCTCTTCCACAAGGACATGGTATGTTGCGTACTAACACCATGTTCATGCCCAAAGTGGTAAATGACTTATCCTTAAATCAGACTATACCCTGCCAACCTTTTTCCCCCTTCTGCAGAACCGAGCAGGGAGGATACTATGCTCCCTAGACGTACACAAACAGCTTAGGTTTTATTTGGCCAAAACCAAATCCTTCTGAAAATGTGACAAGCTCTTCATCTTCTGTCACCCTGGAGTCCTGAGTCAACTTGTTTCCAAGCAAGCTGTATCCTCTTGGATATCAAAAAAACATTTATTTTTGCTACACCATCTATGGCAAGTCACTCCCAGCCCCAGTTAGGGTGCACTCAACCAGGGCAGTGTCCTCCTCAGGAGCTTTCCTTAAAGGATTGGATACAGCTGTTGTCCTAGAGGCAGCTACATGGACCTCAATTGACACATTCACCAGATACAGTTGACACATTCACCAGATACTCCAAACTGGATATGGTCTCTAAAGCAGGATTTCCCAGAGCCATCCTCCATGAGTTTGTGGCAAGTGCTTCTGTTCCGCCACCCCTTCATTAGGACAGGAGCATTTGCACTGTCCTTGATGTCATGAATACAGCAGCATATGAATAGAAGGAAGTAGTATTGTTGTGTAAGAACTTACCATAGCCTTAGATGTCCTTCTCTTCTATATGCTGCTGTATAGCTTCCCACCCAGCTTTTTTTTCTCACACTTGCCTGATTCCAATTTCCTGGAGTAACCATTCCATAGTCGCTGATTCCAGCGGCATTCAGCTCTGAAGAGGTGTGTGCTGATGTCCGCTTTATACCCGATATCCGTTTATGACCGAAGTCAAAGACGCACGCAGAACGTCATGTGCACCTTAACAGTAGCATTTAACTTTTGTATAACGAACGGCAGGACATGCGAGAGTTCACCAGAGGCAAAAACTCACTGATGTCATGAATACAGCAGGATATAGAAGAGGACATCTAAGTTTATGGTAAGTCCATAGCTGTGTACTAGGTTAATGACCCTTGAGCCTTTACAAGCCTAGCCCATAGAATTGCCCTGGCATTGTGCCGCCTGACATTAGTTCCCAGTGCCTCTATCAAGGAGAGACACTGGAATGATCCCTGGGGGTGAACTTTACTTCCATCCACTTATCAAAAAGAGGGCCAGTGAGGTGCTCTGCTTGACATGTATGGGAAGTCTATTCCAGAGCATGGGCAGTCTTTGGGTTATGAACCTGTCCTCCCAGCATGTTCTGTTGATTGTGCTAATGAGGTTGAGGTCTCCGGAGCATGTGGTGCGGAGGGATTGGGATTTCTTTAGCTGTAGCATTTCTAACAGAACTGGGTCACACATGGCTTTGTAAGTCAAGCAGAGATCCCTTAGTAGACAATATGAGACAGAGAGTAGCTGGATTTTTTTGAGTCTGTGTAGGACATGTGTTTAAAGCCTAGGATTCTCTTCATGATGTACTTTTGTGGCCTTTCCAGCATGTTTCTAGTGAGGTGCATGCCAAATGGGGCGTTATACACTATGACTGGCCTAATGAGGGAAGAGTAGAGAGAAGATTATGACCTCTTTTTTTTCCTAAATGCAAAACCCTTGGTAATGAGATGTGCCACATAGAAGGCCTTTCTGACCACAGTGGCAGTGTGGTCGTCAAAGGCAAAATTGCTGTCAAACTCTCTCTCCAGATCTCTTTTAACACCTTTAGTGTTGAGTAGGACCCCATCGATTTGATAATTAGTGGGAACGGAGTTTTTTTCAAAGGGGATGACAACACATTTTTTGGCATTAAGTTTAAGGCCATGGTTTCAACACTAGTCATTGGTCTCAGTGACCTTTCTGTAGAATGTCTACATCACTTGAGGAGTTAATACATAGCAATACTTTGTTTATATATATATATATGTGTGCGTGTCTGTGTGTATATATATATATATATATATATATATATATATATATATATATGTATGTATATATATATATATATATATATATATATGTATGTATATATATATATATATATATATATATATATAAAGAGAGAGAGAAGGCTTATGCTAGGCACCATGATAATTTGAGATTCATCTATCCACAGTTGTGCTGTGTGGATTTCTGTCTGTCATGACCTTGTGAAATTTTACACAGCTTGGACTGGGCAAGCTGCCTGTCTTAGAAGTTCTGCATTTCTGTCTCATCTTGAAAAACCCACAACCTGTATGACCCTTCAGCATTGTAATTAGCAGACATGCTCAGTCTCCATTCTAACCCATGGGTTAGGCAGCTTTTGTACTTTGCCACCAAGAAAAACAGTATCCAAGAAATTACGTCTGCCCAGGGGATCTTCAGACTCTTTTGTCTAGAAAGCTGTATAGAAGGCTCTGTCTGGTTTCTCGCAAGAGGATTATATGAGTTTTTATTTAAGACAAATGCATGAGTTTAGGAAGAATGGTTACTGTCTCTCCCCCCCCCCCCAGGATAATATATAAAACCTGTAAATGTTGAGCCAACCTTTTGCCAAGTGTGTAATTTGCAGCTAAACATGGGAGGAAGCCGCTTTGTGCTGA
This sequence comes from Protopterus annectens, assembly GCF_019279795.1. Lineage (NCBI taxonomy): Eukaryota > Metazoa > Chordata > Ceratodontiformes > Protopteridae > Protopterus > Protopterus annectens. The sequence goes on from NC_056750.1 coordinate 849,159,517, forward strand.
CATTTATGAGCACAGCTTGAAAGGGTAGCAGTCCTTTGAATGAGAACTACTAAAAGAGGTGTTTCAGGCAAGTGGTGTCTTTCTTTATGCTAAACCATCACTAATTTAACCTACTACAGTTGTGTTTTGTGTGACTGAGCAAGTTGGTTGATCTCCCAGTCTTTTCCAGGAGGCATTTGTGCACAGCCTTAGTGGACTGTAGAGTTAATAAAACTATTTAGTGGATGTTGAGGTGTTTTGTCAGTGTTCTGTTTAGCTTATGCGAAATGGTTTATTGGTGATGTGACAGATACATTTTCAGTGTTATTAATCTAAGTTAATGTGTTTCAGATGGAGTGTGCTCGGAAGGCATGGGAAAACTCTCCAAGTTTACCTGAACAGAGTTCCCCAGGAGTTGCTTCTTCTGGAATCCAGGCTCCTTCCAGTGTTGGAACATCAAACGGTGTCAATTACAGTTCATTCAGTGGAGTTTCTATGCCAGCAATGCCTGTGGCATCTGTTGCACCATCTGCATCAATTCCAGGTAACTCTGTTTTCTATTGAGTAAAGTTAATACACACACACTACATTAGTAAATACAACCATTGATCTGTGTGGTCCTGATACTCAATCTGTAGATGAACATGCACAGGATTCAGTGACATGCATGTACTTTCATTCTGCATTTTGTTGTATTTGCGGTGTGTAAAACTATACGTCTTTTATGGTGATGGAAAATGTAGGGCTTTATAAAACTTATAAGTGATTATCTTTGAATATCCCCTGGTCAGCACACTTTTGAAGATCTAACTGCTACACTTTGAGACATGTGGAGCCTGCTACCAGCAAGTGTGACATCATGCACCAGATTTCAGGGCATACTTAGTCTTTCACTTTCAGTTCCTCTTCTGCTGTTCTTTGTCATTATGTATGGCATCAGAATATGGGATGTATGATGCTTAAATGGCCATTTGATGATCACAAGTTATAGTTTTCACCAGCAGTTTTTGCACTAGAAAGCAGAGGCTCTGAACATTAATTGCTGTCATAATGTTTTAATCTAACTAGGAGCATGAGGGAGTGCCTAAAGATGTTCATGTTTCACTGTTGCAGTCATCACATTTGTGTTATCCTGCCAGGGGTAGCCCTCAGTCGGCCCAAATACTAGAGGATTAGTATTGCTTCGTCAGTTGCTGTCGCTCCAGGACTGACGTCAGGTCGTCAGAGGTGTCAAATCAGGCAGCCGATGTCATTACATCAGTCTTTCTTGCCAAGCAGCCCAAAGCAGAAGTAGTTCTCACGAGTGCTGGTCAGCCGCTACCTGAGTTTTCATTTCCGAATTGAAGTTGAAATCTTCTAAAGCTAAGTACCCCATTGGGGATCCTTTTTTCTTGCTCTAACTGATGTCAGAAAAAGTTAACAATTGTCTCACCTGTGGAAAGTAAATACCACACCAAGACTTAATTCTTACTGCATCACCTGTTTAGGCCCAGACCACGACGTCCCTCGCTGTCGCTTTTTTGCTTTGTTCAGTGCCAGAACTATACGTCATTGGGCCCTTATTGTAGCTAGATATTTTCGCTCTGTCCTCAAATTCCTATATGGCTTCGGTAAGCCATCCGACTTTTGAAAAAACGTAAGGATAAAGTCAGAGATGGACTGCACAGGTCCAACGCTTCCGTTAAGCTAGTTGTCAGTTCTCCATTCCCCAGTAAGTGTGATTTCGCAGCCCCTGATGCTCGCTTCTGTGGATTCGCAGGCTGCTACTTAGACCCTTTCAGAGTCTGGTATGCCGCGAGACTCTTCTTCGACTAAGGATCCTGCGGATGTCTCTACCTTGGATGGGTCCGGAGCCGCTGAGCAGGCACCGGCTTCCGAGGAATTACTTTGCATTACCGATACTCGACACAGATCAACAACTTCTTTCGCGTCTTCAGTTCTTTCTAAAATTACCGGGTTTCTAAGGCCTAGGGTATGAACCACACCCAAACAACCGATGACCCAAGCTCGGGCACCTGCTTCCTTGCCTTATTCTCAAATGCTTAAAATGGCAGAAGACCTTATTATGCTTATTGGGGGAAGCCAGGCTACCCCTTCCAAAAGAAAGAGACTTGTCCTCAGTATTATCTGAACAGGAGTCTGACGAGACTGATGCATCTGAATATGAAGATATGCAATCTCACTGTGCTTATGAGAATTCTGATGCAGAGGAATCCATTCATTCTGCCTCTCCAGCCGAGGATTTTTCATTTGGTGAAACCCTACATACTTTAAGGGAGCATTTCCAATGGGAATGTCAGGACTATCCTCAGTCAAAAAAGTGACTTAGGGAATTCTTAGATCTACCACAGCACAAACCTTTGGCCATTGGATGTTGTGGATGATGTTTTTATGGAATCCATTCCGACTCCTGACACCCTTCCTCCTGCTCCCAGGAAACTTGACAGGTATTAGAGTCCCTGACTCTCAAAAATTTATTTTCAAAAATCCTACTGCTGACCCCGAGGCCATCTCTCAAGGACCTAAAGGAATCAAAGCAACTTCAACTAAGAATCCCAACCCCTCAGATAGGGATTCCCGAGCATTAGACAGATGGGGTAAAGAAAAAAGTATACACCTCTGCTACTCGTGTTATTAGAGCTTTAAATTGTCAGTTCCACATGCTGAAATAGCAGCAGCATACCATGGAACTCCTCAAACAAAAAATATATTTTTTCTGCTTGCGCAGAAAATAAAGAATTACAAGAGTTAATGCATTCTACAAGTCAAGTAACTAAGCACACCTTACAATGTGGTTTTGACACCCTAGAAGCATCTTGCAGGCCAGCAGTCACTGGTTCTGTCCTTAGAAGGCATTGCATGCTTGGCTTAAGGAACGGACCTTGCCAGACCATGTCATATCCAAAGTATTGGACACCCTTGAACAAAGACAACTTATTTGGCACCAAGGCAGAAGTGGTCTTAAAAAAGATGGAAGAAAAAGCTAAATCTATGCAGACAGACTTGTTACAGGTCCAGCCACTGAGGTTTAGTAAGCATTGCCCCTCCAAACACTGGTCCTTTCCTGCCCCCTCCAGGCCAGCTCAGCCCAGACCCAGGGGAAGCAGACCCCCCCCCCCCCCAGGCAGCAGCCCCAGGACATGCAGAGATCTAAGCAATGGAGTTCCTCATCTTCAAAAACAGAAAGTGCAAAGCCACCCCCTTATGGTAAAAACTCAGTGACTTTTCACTTCCATCCCTTACCTCTGCCCATCTACTTGTGCCCGTAGGAGGGAAACTCTCCTTCCATGCAAGAAACTGGGCCACCATTACCAATGACCGATGGGTCGTCAACATAGTGTCCCAGGGATACAGATTTTATTTCCACACTCCACCAACCCCAAAAGGGTTCCCAGATCTTCCTCCAAACCAGTGGGCAGAGGCCAAAAAGCAAGTCCTTTCCCTGCTCTCCATGAGGGCAATACAGCATGTTCCTGCAGAAGAGATAGGCCAAAGTTTCTATTCCAGACACTTCCTGTTGCCTAGAAAAGAGGGCACATGGCACCCCATCCTCTATCTGTCCATTCTAAACACCTTTCTGATAACAAAATTCAAAATGCTTACCCTCCAGTAGCTTCTACCAATGCTTTCTAAGAATGCTTGGTTAGCCACCCTAGACCTAAAAGAGGCCTTACCCTACACATCCTAGTCAGGGAGTTATGCAGGAAATACCTACTTTTCAGGGCAGGATCTATGCACTTTCAGATGTTCATCGTGTTTCACTGTTGCAGTCATTCCATTTGGGTAATCTGCTGGCAGGTTGCCCTCAGTCGGCCTGAATTCCAAAGTCTTGGGTCCTGCGTCGGTTGCTGTCTTTTCTTCCAAGATGTCAGGGGTATAAAACAGGCAGCCAACGCCATTTTCTTCAGTCTTTCTTGCCGCGTGGTGCCCGAAGCAGAAGCAGTTAGCAAGTGCCGGTCGGCCGACTCCTGAAATTTTCGAATTCGAGTTTCAGAACCGAACTCTTCGCTTAAAGCTAAGTACCCCGTTGGGGAAACTTTTTCTTGCTCCATACCGATGTCAGTAAAAGTTAATAATTGCAGTACTTGTTGGAAAGCAAATACCTCATAAGGATTTCCATTTGTACTGTATTCCTTGCTTAGGCCCAGATCATAACGTGCCTTGCTGTTGGTTTTGTGCTAGATTTAACCAATGCACTATTAAGCGTCTGTATATCTTTGCTTCAAAATATTTTGGAAACCGATTTAACTACCCTGAAATGTCGTCTGATAGCAATCAGACTACTGGATTTCACAAAAAAATGCAGAGAAAAGGACAGAGACCGAGGTCCAAAACCGACTACGAAGCTTCCGCGCTAAGCCAGTCACCGGTTCGCCGGTACTCAGTAAGGCGCTTTTGCAGCCCCTGATACCTGCCACTTTCGAGTTGCAGGCATCTACTGAGACCCATGTGGAGTCCGGCACGCCACGAGATTCTCAAATTATTGTACCTAGGGATATCTCTCCCTCGGATGGGTCCAGAGCCGCTGAACAGGCACGGGCTTCTGCAGGTGTCTTCAGGCCACAGCATTTCTATATAAAACTGACACCAGCTTCAAAATCAAAGACAAAAGCAACTTCTAAAGATAAAAAACTGACGCATGAGCCACATGCTCAGGCCTCTTTGCCCAATAAACAAATGATCAAAATGGCTGAAGACCTGATTATCTTGATCAGGGGTTCCCAACCCCCTCCTGATAAGAGGCCTAGGAAAGACACTGATAATGAATCTTCAGATCAGGTTTCTATTTCTGATTCCTCTTCTAATCAGGAATTTTTTGTACCACCCTATGAAGATTCTGATGCAGAGGAATCCATCCCATCTGCATCTCAGCCAAAAGATTATTCCTTTGGAGAAACCTTGCACACTTTGAGGGAGCATTTTCATTGGGAGAGTCAAGATTTCTCAAATCAAAAAAGAGGCTTAGGGATTTCCTCCTCCTCCCTCAGCATAGGCCTTTGGCCATACCTCCTGTCTTAGACATTGTTGATGATGTGTTTTCGGAGTCAAGCTTGACTCCAGACTCCTTACCGCTGGCTCCTAGCAAGCCAGACAGATATTACAGGGTTCCTGATTCACACATTTTTATTTAAAAACCCTGCTCCTGACCCTGAAACTATCTCACAGGGACCCAAAGGTGTAAAGGCCTCAACAGCTAAAAATCCTACCCCCTCTGATAGAGACTCCAGGGCACTGGATAGATGGGGAAAGAAGGTTTATACATCTGCAACCTTGGCAATTAGAGCCTTAAACTGCCAGTTTCATATGCTTAAATATCAGCAGCATGTTATGGGATTACTGAAACAGAAAATTATGTTGATTTCTGAATGTGTAGAAAATAAAGAATTACAGTAATTATTGCATGCAACAGAGCAAGTTGGAAAGCATACTTTGCAATGTGGCTTTGATTCCTTAGAGGCCTCCTGCAGGGCCGCAGTTGCTGGATCTGTGATTAGAAGGCATGCCTGGCTAAAAGAGCAAAATTTGTTAAAGCTAAATTGCTGGATGCACCTTTACAGCATGATAACTCGGTTTGGTATTAAGGCAGAAGAGGTTTAAAAGAAAATGGAAGACAAAGCTAAATCTATGCAAACTGTAAAAAACTTCTTACAAGTGCAGCCACCAAGATTCAGTAGACACTGGCCTACAAAAAATTGGTCCTTTCCTGTGTCCGACAGAGCTTCATGGGGCAAATCCAGGCGCCCTAAAGGCTCCAGATACCAGTCAAAGGATTCTTACAGGTCAAAGCAGTGGGGTGCCTCTAGCTCCAAATCTGGAGGAAATAAAGCGCAACCTTACAGTAAACAGTCTCAATGACTTCCCTCTGCCGTCACCAAGCACTTATCTTTTGGCAGCTCCCTTAGGGGGAAATTAGCACTTTATGCTCAAAGTTGGCAGTTAATAACCCAGGACAAGTGGGTATTAAACATAGTATCCCAGGGATACAGATTTAATTTCCACACCTTGCCAATTCCAAACGGTTGGCCAGATCTGCCAGAAAATCGATGGGCAGAGGCACAGAAACAAATTGCGTCCCTCATGGATATGGGGGCTATTCAGCCAGTGCCAGAACAGGAGAAAGAACAAGGGTTTTACACAAGACTGTTCTTGGTACCCAGAAAAGACAAGGCCCGTCACCCAATACTGCATTTATCAATTTTTAACACATTCTTGGACATTCCAAAATTCAAAATGCTAACTTTGCAGCAGCTTCTGCCCATGCTGGGCAAGAACACATGGCTAGTGACTTTAGACTTGAAAGAGGCATACCTGCATATCCCAGTAAGGGAATCATGCAGAAGATACCTCCGATGCTCGTGTTACCCTGCTGCAGTCATCACACTTGGGTTATCCTGCTGTCAGGCGGCCCCGCAGTCGGCCCGAATTCCAAAGTCTTGGTCCAGCGTCGGTTGCTGTCGCTTCTTCCCTGACGTCAGTGCGCCAGGGGTATACGAGAGGCATCCAACGCCATTTTCTTCTGTCTTTCTTGCCGTGCAGTGCCCGAAGCAGAAGCAGTTCGCAAGTGCCAGTTGGCAGACACCTGAGATTTTCGAATCGAGTTTCAGTCTCAAGTCTTCAAAGCTAAGTACCCTGTTGGGGAACCTTTTCTTGCTTCAGTCCAATGTCAGAAAAAGTTAACAGTTGCATTTCTCGTGGGAAGCAAATACCTCATAAGGACTTTCATTCTTTTTGTATACCTTGCCTAGGCCCAGACCACGATGTCACTGGTTGTCGGTTTTGTGCTAGGTTCAATAAGCGAACTATAAAGCGACACTTTGATTTTGCACGACGCTACTTCGGTAGAGAATTTAATTACACTATGCCGTCGGAGCAACCGACTACCGGCGTGCATAAAAAAACGCAAAGATAAAGGCAGGCAGCCTAGATCCAAGCCAGACTCCGAGGCCTCGGCTGGGCCGGTCACCAGTTCTCCAGTTTTCAGTGAGGTGCCTACGCAGCCCCTGACTACCGCTGAATTGGATTCCTAGACCGCTTCGGAACCCCCAGCAGAGAGCTCTAGGCTGACAGCCATTTTCTTTAGGCCCTACCGACAACATTGCAGAAGGAGAAGCCGGTGCTGTAGAAACGCCTTCGGTTTCTGAAGGTGTCTTCAGACCGACTACTTTCACCATAAAATCTTATGTTAAGCTTAAGACTCCTGTAAAACCAAAAAAGCCTACACTTCAGTCTCCAGGTCAAGGCCCTATGCCTAAGAAACAGATGCCTAAAATGGCTGAAGATTTGATTTCTTTGATCAGGGGTTCCCAACCCCCCCCCGGACAAAAGGCCTAGACAAGAGGAGGATTATGCCTCCTCTGATCAAGTGTCTGTTTCCTCAGGCTCCTCTGAGGAACAGGATTACTCCTTTCCCCCTTATGAAGATTCTGATGCTGAAGACTCCATTCCCTCAGCTTCTCCCCCTGAAGATTATTCCTTTGAGGAAACCTTACATACCATGAGGGAACATTTCCACTGGGAAGGTCAGGACTACTCCAACTCAAAGAAAAGGTTCAGAGAGTTTCTTTTACTCCCCCAGCACAGACCACTTGCTATCCCCCCAGTTTTAGACATTGTGGATGATGTTTTTTTCGAATCTAGTCTAAATCCAGATTCTCTGCCTCCTGCTCCAGCCAAACCAGACAGATACTATAGAGTGCCTGACTCTCACAAATTCCTATACAAAAGCCCTGTTGCTGATCCAGAGACAATCTCCCAGGGTCCCAAAGGGGCTAAGGCTTCTATGGCTAAAAATCCTGTACCCTCTGAAAGGGACTCCAGAGCACTAGATAGGTGGGGGAAGAAGGTTTACACCTCGGCTACTCTAGCTATGAGAGCACTAAATTGTCAATTTCACATGCTTAAATACCAGCAATTCCTAATGTCTCAAATAAAACAAAAGATGGGCACACACCCTCAACAGTCTGAATTCAAGGAAATGCAGGATCTGTTGCATGCAGCTGAACAGGTGGGTAAACATACTTTAAAATGTGGTTTTGATGCCTTGGAAGCTTCCTCTAGAGCAGCTGTTACTGGGTCTGTTATACGTAGGCATGCTTGGTTAAAGGAACAATCTCTGCCTGATCATGTTAAAGCAAAGTTACTAGATGCACCCTTACAGCAGGATGTCTTATTTGGGGTTAAAGCAGAGGAGGTTTTAAAGAAAATGGAGAATAAGGCAAAATCTATGCAGACGGTCAAAGATTTCTTACAGGTACAGCACCCACGCTTCAGCAGAAATTGGCCAACAAAAAATTGGTCCTTTCCAGCTTCTGACAGACCACAGAGGGGTAAATACAGGCACCCAAGGGGCAGAGGGCAAGCACAAATCCCTTACAAACCTCGCCATTTGGGGCACTGCAACACAGAAGGGAGGAGAAGACAGGTCCCAAACTACTAGAAGGCAAACACAATGACTTGAACCTCAAACTGCTAAGCACAACTCTCTTGGCAGCTCCCTTGGGATGAAAATTAGCACTTTTTGCAGACAAACTGGTGCATCGTCACAAAGGACAAATGGGTCCTAGACATTATCTCACAAGGGCACAGATTCCATTTCCACACCTTGCCAAGAATAAAAGGAATGCCAAACCTGCCATAAAATCAATGGGCAGAGGCACAAAAACAAATTACAGCTCTCATGGACATGAGAGCTATTCAACTGGTACCTACACAGGAGCAAGGCCAAGGATTTTACTCAAGGCTCTTTCTAGTCCCCAGAAAGGACAATGCTTGGTGACCCATTCTGGACCTTTCAATTTTAAACACCTTCTTGCAAGTACCCAAATTCAAGATGCTAACACTACTGCACCTTCTTCCCATGTTGGGCAAGAAAGCTTGGCTAGTAACGTTGGACCTCAAGGAGGCATACCTGCATGTCCCCATCAGACAAAATTGCAGAAGATACCTCCGTTTCATTGCAGGTTCAACCCATTACCAATTCTCTGCACTGCCCTTTGGCTTATCTACTGCGCCCAGGGTCTTCACAAAATGCCTGGCACCAGTAATTGCATACTGCAGACAAAGAGGAATTCAAATATACCCATACCTGGACGACTGCCTCATCCAAGCAGAAAGAAAGGACATTCTCTTACAACACCTGGCTTTTGTAAAACATCTTATAAGTTGCCTAGGGTGCAGAGTAAACGAAAAGAAATCAAAACTAGTGCCCTCGCAAAATGACATTCCTGGGTGCCAGCTTGAATACAACTGCCCAGATGGCTTATCTGACGCCAGACAAACAACTGCAATTAACTCAATACTTCAGAACAATGGCAACAAAGACCCAACTCCCTGCAAGAAAAATTCTGCAGGCCTTGAGCTTCATGGCTTCTTGCATACTACTAATACCATTTTCAAAACTGCATCTGAGAAAATTACAATGGTACCTAAAAAGCGTATGGACTCCACACAGCCACAGCTTGGAAACAATGATACCTCTCATTCCCTGCCTTCAACAGGAGTTTCTATGGTGGCCACAGGCATGTCAGCTCAGCAAGGGTCAGCCTTTCAGCCTACCCCCAGCCAGGCAAACTATGACAACGAATGCATCGGACTATGCCTGGGGGGCACACATGGCAGGACGGTGCGTTCAAGGCATATGGACTGCAGATCAAAGGAATCTGCACATCAATCAAAAAGAAATGCTAGCTGTGCAAAATGCTCTGACAGCCTTCAAGGATCTCTTACATCCAGGACAGCTTATCATAAGGACAGACAACACCACAGTAATGTGGTACATAAACAAGGGGTACACACTCCTACCCTCTATGCAGGCAAGCAATGACCTTGTGGAGCACAGCACTGGCTTACCAAGTTCAATTACAAGCTCAATTCCTGCCAGGAAAAAGGAACACATTGGCAGACGACCTGAGCAGAAACATCATGGATCCCCACGAGTGGAAAGTGGATCCACAAGTATTTGCAATGATAACTCAAAAATGGGGGCTCCCAGACATAGACCTGTTTGCCAGCCCTCAAAGCTATCAGCTAATAAAATTTTGCACAAGGACTTTTCACCATCAAGCTTGGAAAGTGGACGTACTCTCATTCAGTTGGAAAATGCTGACGGTATATGCCTTTCCTCCATTACCCCTTCTCACAAAAGTGCTGCTGAAAGTCAGGATGGAGAGACCCCGAATGATACTCATTGCCCCAGACTGGCCACGCCAACACTGGTACCCACTATTAAGGAATATGGCCCAGGGCCCACCATGGATTCTACAACAAATTACCCATCTGCTCACACAGCAAGACAATCAGATTCTACACAGCCAGCTCAAAACCTTAAACTTGGCTGCATGGCAAATCACCTAAGCAACCAGTCAGCTCCTCTCTCACAAGTTGTTATGGATGTTATTCTGGAGGCCAGTAGGCCCAGCACCAGGAAAGCCTACTCAGACAAATGGAAAAGGTTTTGCACCTGGAACCAAGCTAAAGGCCAAAATACCCTTCAGCCTGACATACCTCAGATTCTGCAATATTTAACTGAGATGTATGTTACACAAAGAGCTTTCTTTTTCATCTATTAAAATCCACGCCTCAGATATTTCTGCTCACTACAACACGGATCCTCCCTTATTTTCACATCCACTTCTAAGGCAGTTTCTCAGACGGGCCAAAAACATTAGACCTCCCAGGAGAGCACCAACACCTACTTGGGACCTCAACTTGGTTCTGGAAAAACTTACACTACCTCCTTTTGAGCCAGCTTTCTCAGCTGACTTAAAGTTTATGTCATGGAAGACTGCCCTGCTGCTAGCAATCACTTCAGCTAGAAGAGTTTCAGAGCTTCAGGCACTAATGGCAGTAGAGCCTTTCCTCATTTTTCATCAAGACAGAGTTTCTCTACAAACTAACCCCTCCTTTATGCCTAAGGTGGTATCCAGTGTGGCTCTAAATCAAACCATCCATTTACCCACCTTCTTTCCAAATCCACAGAACAAAGGAGAAAGACTCCTGCATTCCTTGGACATGCACAGGCAGCTACATTACTACTTGGATAAAACTAAGGTTTTCAGAAAATCTGACCAGCTTTTTGTATCTTATGCTACAGCATCACAAGGAAAGGCTATCTCAAAACAGACCATTTCCAAATGGATAGGACATTGCATACGTTTTTGCTACACCCACCATGGAAAACCAGTTCCTGCTAGCATAAGGCCCCACTCTACCAGGGCAGCAGCTACATCTACAGCCTTCCTCTGGGGGTGCCAACCAGTTATATTCTGGAAGCTGCAACTTGGAGTTCAGTGCACACCTTCACAAAACATTATCACTTACCACTTTACTCTGAGTAGAGCTGGCTTCGCCACTGCAGTTTTGCAGGGCCTTCTAGCCTCCTCTAACCCTGCTTGACTCCACCTCCCATCCTTAGCTTTGGGATTCTACAAGTGTGATGACTGCAGCAGGGTAACACGATGAACATAGTACAGTTTTGTACCCACTATAAATGTAGATGTTCGAGTGTATAACCTGCCACAGTCCAGGTTACCCTCCCTCCATCCCCTCTCTAAAACCTTTGTGGTGTATTTGCTTATAGCTGGAGGGATATTTTGTTTATGCTACACTTTTTATTATTGGTACTATCTACTGACCACCATTTGGGGGGGGGGGGGGGGCACCTGACATCTGGGGCAAGAAAAACTGAAGAAAATGGCATTGGATGCCTCTCATAAACACCTGACGCACTGACGTCAGGGAAGAAGCGACAGCAGCCGACGCCGGACCAAGACTTTGGAATTCGGGCTGACTGCGGGACCGCCTGACAGCAGGATAACCCAAGTGTGATGACTGCAGCAGGGTATACACTCTAACATCTACATTTGTGGTAGGTACAAAACTGTACTTTTCAAGGCTGGCTTCATGCATTGCCAATTCTCTGCACTGCCTTTTGGCTTATCTACTGCGCACAGGGTCTTTACAGAGTGCCTGGCACCAGTAATTGCATTCTGCAGACAAAGAGGAATACAAATATATCCTTACTTGGACGACTGTATAATTCAAGCAGAAAACAAGGACATTCTTCATCAGCATCTGGTGTTTGTCAAAAGGCTTCTAACATGCCTAGGGTACACAATAAACGAAAAGAAATTGCAACTGGTACCCTCTCAAAAGATAACATTCCTGGGTGCAAGCTTGAATACAACTGTCCAGATGGCTTTCCTCATGCCATACAAACAAAGGCAACTGACTATTTACTTCAAACAGATTGCAACAAAACCCCAGATATCTGCAAGACAAATTCTGCAGGATTTGGGGTTCTTGGCATCCTGCATTCTACTGATTCCGTATGCAAGACTGCATATGAGGAAACTACAGTGGTACCTAAAAAGTTCATGGAGTCAACATTGTCACAGTCTGGAAACAATGATTCCTCTCATTCCGTGCCTACAGCAAGAGTTTCTTTGGGCAGAGATATGTCACCAGAACATGGGACGGTCTTTAACTCTACGCCCTGCCAGCCAAACCTTAACTACATGCGCATCAGACTATGCATGGGGGGCCCACCTGGTGGGGAGATGAATTCAGGGCATATGAACCCCAAAACAAATGCATCTGCATATCAACCAGAAAGAGATGTTAGCTGTTCAGAATGCCCTGACAGCCTTCAAGGACTTACTTCACCCAGGACAACTACTGATAAAGACGGACAACACCACGGTTATGTGGTACATAAACAAGCAGGGGGGCACACACTCTTACCCCCTTTGCAGACTAGTCATGGCATTGTGGGACACAGCCTTGACTTACCAAGTATATCTTCAAGCTCAATTCCTGCCAGGAAAACAAAATACTCTGGCAGATGACCTAAGCAGAAACCTTATGGACCCTCACGAGTGGAAACTGGATCCACAAGTCTTCAGCATGATAAAGAAATGGGGGAGCCCGGACATAGATCTATTTGCCTCTCCTCTAATTATCAACCTGACAAATTCTGCACAAGGACTTATCACAGACAAGCATGGAAGGTGGATCCCTATCCTTCAGTTGGAAAAACCTATCAGTTTACGCCTTTCCTCCTCTGCCTCTTCTTCCCAAGGTCCTACTAAAGGTCAGACAAGAAAAAGCAAAAATTATTCCAGTTACCCCGGACTGGCCCTGCAATTACTGATATCCAATCCTAAGGAATGTCTCAACTCCCAGCTTGGTACTTTCCTCAAATACCTCATTTACTGTCTCAGCAAAACAATCAGATCCTGCACAATCAGCTCCAAATACTGAACCTGGCAGCATGGCTGATCATGTAGTTATTCAAACACCACCTCTCAGTAAATCTGTGATGGATGTCATTTTGGAAGCCAGAAGGCTTAGTACTAGAAAATCTTATGCTGATAAATGGAAGAGATTCTGTGCTTGGAACCAAGCACAAGGAACTGACACAGCAAATCCAAATATTCCTTAGATTTTACAATACTTGACTGAGATGCTTGACAAAGGCCTATCTTTTTCATCAATAAAAATCCATGCCCCTGCCATCTCAGCTCATTACAACACAGAGCCACTGATCTGTTCTTACCCTTTGCTAAAACAGTATCTTAGAGCGGGCAAAAATTTATGGCCTCCCAGATCATCACCAATTCCTGCATGGGACCTCAATTTTGTGTTGGAAAAGCTCACCCTGCCTCCATTTGAACCAGCTGCTACTGCAGATATAAAGTTTTTATCATTGAAAACAGCAGCAAGAAGGGTTTCAGAGCTACAGGCCCTCATGGCTGTGGAGCCTTTTATCATATTTTACCCAGACAGGGTGTCCCTCAGGACCAATCCTTCTTTTATGCCTAAGGTGGTTTCCAGTGTGGCTGTTAACCAAACTATTCACCTGCCAACTTTTTATCCAGATCTGCAGAACAAGGGAGAGTAGATTCTGCATTCCTTGGACGTACACAGACAACTAAGATTCTACTTAAACAGGACCAAAGCTGAAAGAAAAACTGAGCAGCTACTGTTGGCATTTGCTGCAGGATCAGAGGGAAAGGCTATTTCAAAGGAGACTCTTTCAAAGTGGATAAGCCACTGCATTCGTTTCTGCTACTTGCATCATGGTAAACTGGTGCTAAAGTGTGTTAGGTCTCATTCCACCAGGGCTGCATCTACATCAGCAGCTTTTCTCAGAGGGGTGCCAGCCAAAGACATTCTAGAAGCTGTACTTGAAGTTCTGTTCATACTTATACAAAGCATTATCATTTGCCTCTCTTCTCTAAGTCCAGGGCAGGCTTTGCCACTGCAGTTCTGCAGGGCCTTATAGCTGCCCCTAATGCTATTTAGCTCCAGCCTCCCAGCCATAGCTTTGGTATTTTACCCAAATGTAATGACTGCAACATTGAAACACGAAGAACATAGTACAGTTGTGTACACTTACCATAAATGTAGATGTTTGAATGTATTCACTGTTGCAGTCTGGGTTACCTGCCCGCCATCCCCCTTTTATTTTGGAGCTTATTTTTCCTTCACTGTATTCTTCAGCCTTTGTGGTGTATTTGCTTTTAGATGAAGATAAAGTTTATGTTGTTACATGTATATATAGTTTTATATATATTTATATATATTTTTTTGCTCCCCATTTGGTGGGCACCTGACATCTGGGGCAAGAAAAACTAAAGAAAATGGCGTTGGCTGCCTGTTTTATACCCCTGATGACCTGATGTCATGGAAGAAGAGACAGCAACCGACGCAGGATCCAAGACTTTGGAATTCAGGCCGAGTGCAACCTGCCAGCAGATTACCCAAGTGTAATGACTGCAACAGTGAATACATTCTAACATCTACATTTATGGTAAGTGTACACAACTGTACTTTCTCTGCTCTTCCCTTTGCTTATCCACTGCTCCCAGAGTTTTCTCAAAATGCCTGGCTCCCGCCATTGCTTTTTGCAGACAAAGAAATATTCAAATTTGGACGACTGCCTGTTTCAGGCAGACAGGAAAAGCTGCTACAGCACCTGACTTTTGTAAAGGACCTACTGACCTCCCTGGGGTAATACTATAGGTTCATAGGATTAGTACTAGGCTATCAACCCTAGGGCCTATACAAGCCTAGCCATAACAATTCCCTGGCTATTTCTTCTCGCACTATTTACTTCCCTGAACCCCTGTCTAGCAGTGCAACTGACTGGTTCCCTGGGTGAATTTCCTTTCTCCTATCCAATCATCAAGGAGAGGGCCAAAGAGGCACTCTGGTTGACATGTATGGGCAGTCTGTTCCAGAAACTTATCCCTCCAGCTTGTTTTTTTGTTGTAATGACAATGTTTTAATCCCTGGAGTGTGTGGCTCTGTGGGATTGGGATTTCTTTAAATGTAGCATGTCCAGCACCTTTGGATTTGAAATGGCCTTGTGTGTTAAGCAGAGATCGCCTCTGAGTAGACGATGTGTGGCAGAGTATAGCTGGAGCTTTTTAAGGCAGTCAGCGTAGGGCATCTGCTTTACGCCTGTGATTCTTTTGATGAGGTATTCCTATGGCCTTTCTAGTTGTTGCAGATGTCTTGAGAGGTACATACCAAACGGGGTGTTGTATTCTATAATGGGTCTAATGAGGGATGAGTACAGTGGGACAATGACCTCCTTTTTTCTTGATGAAAAGCCCTTAGTGATGAGGTGTGCCACATAGAAGGATTTCCTGGCTGTTGTGGCGATGTGGTTATCGAAGGTGAGACCACTGTCCACCTGTGTTCCTAAGTCTCATCACACTCTGTGTTTAGTGTACTGCCACCTATGTGGTAATTCAGGGGTACGTGTTTTTTTCCTGAAGGGGATAACTATACATTTCTTGGCATTGAGCTTGAGCCCATGGCTTTGGCACCAAGCATCTGTTTCTGTAAGGCCCTTTTGTAGAGTAATCCACATCATTTGAGGATTCAGTAATGGCTCCCACTTTGCAGTCATCTGTAAACTTTGTTAGCCATAGTCCCTTAGTGTTGGCCTGTACTTCAGAGAAGTAGATGCCAAACAAGAGTGGTCCCGGGACTGAGCCCTGAGGTACTCCACTTGTCTGGAGCTAGATTTGGAGTCTGCTACTTTTACATTGTGGGTTCTGTCAGTAAGCCAGTTGGCAACCCATCGAGTGACTTGGGAGTTAATGCCCAGCTTATTAAGTCTATGATTTCAGAGTGGGGGGTGGTGTCAAAGGCCTTGGCGAGGTGCAGATAGGCTGTGTGGACCGCCTTAACCCTCGTCCACGGCTCTGGAGACCGATTCGAAGAAGTCAAGCAGGTTCAGGAGAGATCATCCCTTCACGAACCCAAACTGGGTGGGGTCCAGTGTTTGAAGGTTGCCAATGTCTTTGTTTATAAGTTTCATGATAATACGTTCCATGGCTTTGCAGATCAGGCTCATCAGACTGATGGGGCGGTAGTTCCTGGGATCCAAGGTGGATCCCCCTTTGTGGAGAGGGGATAACTGTAGCTGCACGCCACTCAGTGGGCACGAAGACTGAGGTGAGGCTATGATTAAACACGACACTTTGGTGAGGTGCAAGTTCATTTTGTAGTTCATGTAGCACACAGCCCAGGCTGTCATCTGGTCCCATGGATGCTGTATTCTTATCTTTGGAGAGTGCGATGTTCTTCGTGTTTCACTGTTGCAGTCATTACATTTGGGTAATTTGCTGGCAGGATGCCCTCAGTCGGCCTGATTAACAAAGTTTTGTGTCCTGCGTCAGTTGCTGTCCCTTCTTCCATGACATCAGGTCATCAGGGGTATAAAACATTCAGCCGACGCCATTACATCTGTCTTTCTTGCCACACGGTGCCCGAAGCAGAAGCAGTTCGCAAGTGCCGGTCGTCTGACTCCTGAAATTTTCATTTTCGAGTTTCAGAACCAAAGTCTTCAACTAAAAACCAAGTACCCTGTTGGGGAAACTTTTTCTTGCTCCTTGCCTTTGTCAGTAAAAGTTAATAATTGCATTACTTGTGAGAAGCAAATACCTCATAAGGATTTTCATTTGTACTGTATTCCTTGCCTAGGCCCTGACCACAACGTGCCTTGCTGTCGGTTTTGTGCTAATTTTAATCAACTCGCATTTAAACGTCGGTATATTTTTGCTTCTAAATATTTTGGCTCAAGATTTAACTATCCAGAAATGTCGTCGGTTAGCAATCCAACTACCAGAATACCTAAAAAACCGCAAAGAAAAAGACAGAGACAGACAGTCGAGGTCCAAAACCGACGACGCTTCTAAGCCAGTCGCCGGTTTGCTGGTACTCAGTGAGGTGCTTTCACAGTCCCTGATACCCGCTACTTCTGATTCGCAGGCCTCTACTGAGACCCATTCGGAGTCTGGTATGCCGCAAGTTGCTTCAATTATGGAACCCGTGGATGTCTCTACCTTAGATGGTTCTGGAGCTGCTGTGCAGGCATCGGCTTCTGAGGGTGTTTTCAGGCCTACAGATTTGTGTATTTGATGCCATCTTCAAATCTAAGGCCAAAATCTAAATCTGTCTAAACAGACGCTTGGGCCACATGTGCAGGCCCCTATGCCTAAAAAAACAAATGATCAAAATGACTGAAGCTTTACTCTGATTAGGGCTAGCCACCCCTCTCTTTCCAAGAGGCCTAGGCAAGATATTGATTATGAATCTTCTGAACAGGATTCTGTTTCTTCTGACTCTTCTAATGAACAGGATTTGTCTATTCCTACTTATGAGGACTCTGATGCAGATGATTCCATTTGTTCTGCCTCTCCCCCTAAGGATTTTTCTTTTGGGGAAACTTTGCATGCCTTAAGGGAACATTTTCCACTGGGAAAGTCAGGATTTCCCTGACTCTAGAGAGAGACTTGGGGATTTTCTTCTACTTCCTCAGCATAGGCGCTTGGCTATACCTCCTGTTCTAGACATTGTTGATGTATTTTCAGAATCTAGTATGACTCCTGATTCTCTGCCTCCGGCTCCTTGTTAGCCAGACAGATACTACAGGGTTCCTGACTCCCACAAATTCCTTTTCAAAAACCGTATTGCTGATCCTGAAACCATTTCTCAGGGTCCCACGGGCATTAAGGCCTCTCCTGCCAGAAATCAAACCCCTTCTGATAGAGACTCCAGGGCGTTGGATAGATGGGGTAAGAAGGTTTACACGTCTGCAACCTTGGCAATCAAGGCTTCAAACTATCAATTTCATATGCTTAAATATCAACAGCATATCATGAGACTAATTAAACCGAAAATTATGTTAATCTCTGACTGTGTGGAAAATAAAGATTTGCAGGATTTATTACATTCAGCTGAACAAGTTGGAAAACATACTTTGCAGTGTGGTTTTGATTCCTTGGAGGCCTCTTGCAGGGCTGCTGTAAGTGGATTTGTGCTAAGAAGGCATGCTTGGCTCAAAGAGCAAACTCTGCCTGACAATGTTAAAGCAAAATTGTTGGATGCTCCTTTACAACAGGACCATCTGTTTGGTAATAAGGCTGAAGAAGTGTTAAAAAAAAAGATGGAAGATGAAGCTAAATCTATGCAAACTGTGAAAGATTTCTTACAAGTGCAACCTCCAAGAGGCACTGGCCTACTAAGAACTGGTCCTTTCCAGTCCCCTTGAGAGCCGCTCAAGTCAAATCAAGACACTCCAAAGGCTCCAGGTTTCAGTCGCAAGGAACAAAAACAAAACAATGGGGTGCCTCCACCTCCAAATCTGGAAGCAGCAAGGCACCTCCCTATGGTAAGCAGTCTCAGACTTCCCTCTACAATTACCAAGCACTTGCCTCTTAGCCGCCCGTTTGGGGGGAAACTAGCACTTCATGCACAAAACTAGCAACTTATTACCCAAGACAAATGGTTTTTAAATATAGTATCCCAGGGATACAGATTTCACTTCCACACATTGTCAATCCCAAACGGAGGCCAGATCTGCCCCCAAATCAGTGGGCAGAGGCCCAGAAACAAGTTCTGTCCCTCATGAACATGGGGGCTATTCAACCAGTACCAGAAGAGGAAAAGGGACAAGGTTTCTATTCCAGACTTTTCCTGGTACCCAGAAAAGACAAATCATGGCGTCCAATTTTGGACTTATCCACTCTAAACACATTTCTGAACATTCCAAAATTCAAGATGCTGACTCTTCAACAGTTACTACGTATGCTAGGCAAAGATGCCTGGTTGGTAACTCTAGACTTTAAAAGAGGCTTACCAGCATTTCCCAATCAGGGAATCTTGCAGAAGATACCACCGCTTCATAGCAGGCTGCTTGCTTTACCAGTTGTCTGCACTGCCCTTTGGCTTATCTACTGCACCCAGGGTCTCCACAAAGTGCCTGGCACAAGTAATTGCATTTTGCAGGCAAAGAAATATTCAAATATATCTATACCTGGATGGCTGTCTGATTCAGGCAAATGTCAAGGACATTCTTCTAAAGCATCTGGCGTTTGTAAAAAGGGTTCTAACTTGTCTAGGGTACACCATAAAGAAAGAAATCACAACTGGTACCTTCTCAAAAATTACATTCCTAGGTGCAAGCTTGAAAACAACTGCCCAGATGACACCTTATGCCAGAAAAGCAAATTCAATTGACTTACTTCAAGCAGGTGGCCACAAAAAAACAGCTTATCTGCAAGACAAATTCTGCATCCTTGGGGTTCATGGCCACCTGCATTCTTCTAATTCCATATGCTAGACTGCATATGAGGAAACTGCAATGGTATTTAGAAAGTGTATGGAGTCAACATTGTCTCAGCCTGGAAACAATGATTCCTATTATACCTTGCCTGCAACTAGAGTTCCTATGGTGGGCAGAGGCCTGCCACCAAAACAAGGGACTGCCATTCACTCCACCCCCTGCCGTCCAAACCCTAACAACAGATGCATCAGACTATGCTTGGGGGGGGGGGGGGGCTCATCTGGCAGGGAAGTGCATTCAGGGAAAATGGAGCCCAAATCAAATGCACCTACATATCAGTCAGAAAGCGATGCTAGCTGTACAGAATGCTCTGACATCCTTCAAGGACTATCTTCATCCAGGACAACTAGTGATAAAGACAGGCAACACCCACAGTTATGTGGTACATAAGCAGGGGGGTACACATTCCTACCCCATTTGCAGACTAGTCAAGGCACTGTGGAACCCAGCCTTGACCTATCCGATACAACTACAAGCTCAATTCCTGCCAGGAAAGCTAAATACTCTGGCAGAGGAACTAAGCAGAAATCTTATGGACCCTCACGAATGGAAATTGGAACTACAACTTTTCAACATGTTGACATGCAAATGGGGGAACCCAGACATAGATCTTTTTGCCTCACCCCACAACTATCAGTTGGACACATTCTACACAAGAATTCATCATAAAAACCTTGGAAAGTGGATGCTCTATCATTCAGCTGGAAAAACCGATCAGTCTATGCCTTTTCCCCCTCTGCCTCTGCTCTCCAAAGTTCTACTAAAAGTCAAACAGGACAAACCAAAAATTATTCTGATTGCTCCAGACTGGCCTCGCCAACACTGGTACCCACTCCTGCGCAATGTGTCACACCTTCCTCTGTGGCACCTGCCTCAAACACCTTACCTACTGTCTCAGCAAACTACCAAATTCTGCACACTCGGCTCCAAACTTTGAATCTTGCAGCGTGGCTAATCAAATAATTTCACCATTGCTTCCCTCAGCTAACCAGTGATGGATGTCATTTTGGAGGCTAGAAGGCCTAGTACTAGAAAATCTTATTAGAAAATGGAAAAGATTCTGTGCTTGGAACCAATCACAAGGAATAAGCACAGCAATGCCCAATATTCCTCAGATTCTGCAATACTTAACTGAGATGCTTCAAAACGGCCTATCTTTTTCTTCCATAAAAATCCATGCCTCTGCCATTTCAGCTCATTACAATGCAGAACCTCACCTCTTCTCTCATCCTCTGCTAAAGCAGTATCTCAGAGGGGCCAAAAATTTATGACCTCCCAGGAGAGCACCATCTCCTGCATGGGTCATCAATTTTGTTTTGGAAAAACTCACTCTCCCTCCCTTTTGAACCAGCTGCTACTGCAGACCTAAAATTTCTCTCATGGAAAACAGCTTTCCTTTTAGCAGTCACTTCAGCTAGAAGGATTTCAGAATTACAGGCTCTTATGGCAGTGGAGCCTTTCATTATTTTTCATCCGGACAGGGTGGCTCTCAGGACCAATCCATCTTTCATGCCTAAGGTGTTATCCAGTGTGGTTCTTAATCAGACCATTCAGTTGCAAACTTTCTTCCCCAATCCACAGAACAAGGGTGAGCAGATTCTGCATTCATTGTTTGTACTCCGACAACTTAGATTCTACTTAAATGGGACGAAATCTCTCAGAAAATCTGAGCAACTGTTGGTGGCATTTGCTGCAGGGGCAGAAGGAAAAGCTATTTCAAAGTAGACTATTTCCAAATGGATAAGCCATTGCATTAGTTTCTGCTATATGCACCATGGTAAACCTATCCACAAGGGGATCATGTCTCATTCCACCAGGGCCGCATCTACTTCTGCAGCCTTTCTCAGAGGAGTTCCTACCAGAGACATTCTAGAAGGTGCTACCTGGAGCTCAGTTCGTACGTTCACCAAACATTACCATTTACCTCTCTTCTCTAATTCCAGAGCTGGCTTTGCCACTGCTGGTCCTGCAGGGCCTTATAGCTGCTCCTAATGCTGTATAAATCCATCCTCCCAACCATATCTTTGGGATTCTACCCAAATGCAATGACTGCTACAGTGAAACACGAAGAACATAGTACAGTTGTGTACACTTACCATAAATGTAGATGTTCGAGTGTATTCACTGGTTACCCACCCTCCAGCCCCCTGTTTTTTCTCTTACTATACCTCTTCTTTCTTTTACTATGCTTAAAAGCCTTTTTGGGTGTATTTGCTTTTGTTTGGAGGTATATTTTTTTGTTTTAAATTATTTACTTTATATATATATATATATATATATTATATATATATTTTTTTTTTTTTTTTTTTTTTTTTTTTTTTTTTTTTTTTGCTCCCCTTTTGGGGGGCACCTGACATGTGGGGCAAGAAAAACTGATGTAATGGCGTCAGCTGCATGTTTTATACTCATGCCGACCTGACGTCATGAAAGAAGGGACAGCAACTGACGCAGGACCCAAGACTTTAATCAGGCCGACTGAGGGCAACCTGCCAGCAGATTACTTAAATGTAATGACTGCAACAGTAAATACACTCGAACATCTACATTTATGGTAAGTGTACACAACTGTACTTTTTTTTTACCTGTGTGGCCGTTATTACTGGAATTTGGCAATCTTCTGGTATTGAGATGGGCCGTTTAGGGGGTGAGAGGGGGGTGAAGTTGGCACTGAATTGATCTGCCAGGATATTGGCAATATCCTTGGGATCAGTATATTTGATGCCATTCTGTTGTAGCTCAGAGCAGATCTGAGCATTGCCAGTTAGATTCTTGACATCATTCTAGAATGCCTTGTGGTTGTCTTTGGCAATTTTATTTTCGTAACTAGCTTTGGAGGATTTTATGAAGGATCTCAGCTTCTTACTGAGGCTGGTAAGGGAGTTCTTTGCATCCTGGGATTTTCCTCTTTTCTGCAACAGTTTTTTTCCTTTTGTTGTAAAGTTTGTTTATGGCAGGGGACCACCAGATTGGCTTCCCTTTTTTGGAGGAGAGCATCTTGGGTTCTATTTGGGATGGCACGATTCATGCATGAGTGGATGTGCTCGTACAGTGCCTTAGTGTAGGATTCAGCAGTCGAAAAGAAATCAAAACTAGTCCCAACACAAAAAATTATATTCCTAGGAGCAAGCCTGGACACAGCATCCCAGATGGTATTCCTTACTCCAGAAAAACAAGCCTACCTGACAGGTTACTTCTCTCAACAAGCCACCAGAACTCAGTTATCCGCAAGGAAAATCCTGCAAGCTCTAGGGTTCATGGCCTCCTGCATCCTGCTCATTCTGTGTACCAGATTGCATATGAGGGAACTACAGTGGTACCTAAAGCCTTTGGTGTCAACACTCTCGAGACCTGGAAACCTTGTCTAAGGAAAGATTTTCTTTGATGGGCAGCAACATGCAACCACAACAAGGAACTTCCTTCTCACTACCCCACACCACCCAGACCCTCACCACAGACTCATCAGACTATGCCTGGGGTGCACACCTAGACGGCAGGTGCATTCAGGGCCATTGGAGCTCAAATCAAATACATCTGCACATCAATCAAAAAGAGATGCTAGCAGTTCAGCAAGCCCCGACAGCTTTCAGACCCCTACTCTTCTCGGGGCCTCTACTGATCAAATCAGACATCACAGTGATGTGGTCTATCAAGCGGGGAGGGACTCACTCTTACCCTCTCTGCAGGCTCGCCATGACCCTTTGGCAAATGGCCTCAGCCATGCAACTACACCTGCTAGCACAATTCTCTGGCAGACAAATTAAGCAGAAACCTGCTAACCCCACAGAAGTGAAAGCTAGACCACAGAACCTTCATCCTTGTAACCCAGAAATGGGGCACCCTGAGGGTGGACCTTTTTGCCTCCCATTCCAGTCACCAGCTCAGCAGATTCTGCACCAGGGAACCTCACAGCAAGGCTTGGAAAGTGGATGCTCTATCCTTCCTGTGGGTAAACCTCTGGGTCTATGCATTCCCCCCTCTATCACTCCTTCCAAAGGTACTGCTCAAAATAAGGGAGGAAAAACCGAGGGCAATCCTGATTGCCCCAGACTGGCCACGCCAGCACTGGTACCCACTGCTGCGTGGCATGTCACCCCTGCCACCATGGCACCTACCTTAGATCCCAACTCTCCTGACCCAGGGTAATGGAGAATTCATGCATCCCCAATTGCAGACCCTCAACCTGGAAGCCTGGCTTATTCCCTGACCTCTTCTCAAGCTGCCAGCCTGAGCAAACAAGTCCTAGATGTTATACGTGAGGCGAGACTCCCCAGCACTAGAAAATCCTGTGCTGACAAGTGGAAAAGGTTTTGCACCGGGATCCAGGCTAAGGGAGCTGGAACGGCATAGCTCGCCGTACCTCTCATCCTGGATTACCTGGCAGACCTACTACACAGGGGGTCTATCCTTCTCTTCTATTAAAATTCATGCCTCTGCCATCTCTGCTCACTACAGCACAGGGCCACCTCTCTTCTCACACCCTCTCATCAACAGTTCCTAAGAGATGCTAACAACTTAAGGCCACCCAGAAGAGCTCATACCCCAGTTTGGGACCTTACGCTTGTGTTGGAAAAGCTCACCCTACCCCCCTTTGAACCTGCAGCTTCAGCGGAGTTAAAATGTCTCTTGGAAGACCGCCTTGCTTCTGGCCATCACTTCAGCTAAAAGAGAATCAGAGTTGCAAGCAGTGACGGCTGTAGAGCCCGTCATCATCTTCCCTCAGGGCTAACCCATCCTTCATGCCTAAGGTGGTGTCCATTGTAGCTGTCAACCAATCCATGCATTTGCCCACCTTTCTCTAACCCACAAAACAAGGGGGAAAGGATTCTGCACTCTCTAGATGTGCACAGACAGCTCAGAGTCTATCTGGACAGGACTAAATCTTTTAGAAAAACTGATCATTTGCTAGTCATCTTAAAAGCAGGGACAGAGGGCAAGGCCATTTCCAAGCTATCTCCAAATGGATTGTACACTGTATCCATTTCTGCTACAAACAGTATGGGAAACCGCCCCCAAAGGGGGTCAGGACACACTCCACCAGGGCAACTTCCACCTCTGCAGCTTTTCTCAGAGGGGTCCACACCAGGGACATCCTGGAGGCTGCAACATGGACATCTGTTCATAACTTCACGAAGCATTAACACCTGCCTATCTTCTCCAAATCCAGTGCAGTCTTTGCCTCTGCAGTCTTGCAGTGCAGCCTAGCCAGCCCCTAGTTTCCTTGACTGATTCCACCCATTTCCTGAGCTTTTGGAATCACCCGAAATGTGATGACTGCAACAGTGAAACACGAAGAGCATAGTACAGGCGTGTACACTTAACATAAATGTAGATGTTAGAGTGTATTCACTGCTGCAGTCATTACATTTGGGTTATCTGCCTGCAGGTAGCCCTCAGCCAGCCTGAAAACCAGGGTCTTGGATTCCTGCATTGGATGCTGTTTCTTCTTCCATGACATCAGATCATCATGGGTATAAAACATGCAGCCGACGCCATTACATCAGTCTTTCTTGCCATGCGGTGCCCAAAGCAGAAGCAGTTCGCAAGTGCCAACTCCTGAAATTTTTGTTTTCGAGTTTCAGAACCGAAGTCTTCAAGAAACCTAAACACCCCCCCCCCATTAGGATCCTTTTTCTTGCTCTTAAACCGATGTCAGTAAAAGTTAACAATTGTCTTACCTCTGTAAAGCAAATACCTCATGAAGATTTTCATTCGTACTGCATTCCTTGCTTAGGCCCATACCACGATGTCCCTCGCTGTCGGTGTGGTGCCTTATTCAACCCCCGAACTATTCGTTGTCTACTATTTTTGCAGCAAATTATTTTGGTACTCAGGTTAACGATCCAGAAATGGCTTTGGTAAGCCATCCGACTACCGATATTCCGAAAAAATGTAAAGATAAAGACAGACCACATAGGTCCGAAACTACCGACGACACTTCCGTTAAGCTAGTCACCAGTTCGCCAGTACTCTGAGGCGCTTTCGCAGCCCCTGATATCTGCTACTTCAGATTCGCAGGCCTCTACTGAGACCCATTCGGAGTCCAGTATACTGCGAGATGCTTCTTCAACTATGGAACCTGCGGATGTTTCTACCTTGGATAGGTTCGGAGCCGCTGTGCAGGCTCCGGCTTCTGAGGGGTGTATTCAGGCTTACAGACTTGCATTCCAAACCAATGCCATCTTCTTCATCAAGGCCTAAACCTCGACCCACGCTTAGAAAACCGATGTCCAAACTGCATGGTCAGGCCAATATGCCTAAAAAAGAAATTATTAGAATGGCTGAAGACCTTATTACTTTAATTAGGCGAAGCCAGCTTTCCCCCTCTGAGACCTAAAACTGATTTTCCTTCTGATCAGGATTCTGAAATTTCTGTTTCTTCTGATATCAGGATTTCCCCTTATCTATCTGTGAGAATTCTGATGCAGAGGATTTCATTCCCTCTGCTTCTCCTCCAGAAGATTTTTCTTTTGGTGAAACCTTGCACACTCTTGGGGAGCTTTTCTGCTGGGAAAGCCAGGATTACTCTGACTCCAAAAAGAGGCTTGGGGAATTCTTACTCCTCCCTCAGCACAGGCCTATAGCTATCCCTCCTGTGCTGGACATTGTATATGATGCCTTCTTGGAATCTAGCCTGGCCCCAGACACTTTACCTCTAGCTCCCAGAAAACCTGACCGGTATTAGAGAACCTGACTCTCAAGTTCCTCTTCAAGAATTCTACAGTGGATCCAGAGACCGTTTCCCAAGGACCAAAAGACATTAAGGCTACTACTGCCAAAAACCCTACCCCGTCTGATAGAGATTCCAGGGCTTGGACAGATGGGGTAAGAAGGTATACAAATCTGCTACTCTTGCCATCAAAGCTTTATGTTGCCAGTTTCATATGTTAAAGTGTCCGCAACATATAATGGAGCTAATTAAACAGAAAATGATGTTGCTTCCTGATTGTGCAGAACATAAGAGTTAATGCATTCTGCTAACCAAGTTGGAAAGCATACTTTGCAATCTGGTTTTGATGCCTTAGAAGCATCTTGCAGGGCTGCTGTCACTGTGTCTATTCTTAGAAGGCATGCTTGGCTTAAGGAACAAATCTTGCCAGACTATGTCAAAGCAAAATTACTAGATACACCATTAAACCATGGACGCCTGTTTGGCAGTAAAGCAGAAGTCGTCCTCAAAAAGATAGAGGAAAAAGCTAAATCTATGCAAACTGTTAAATATTTTCTACAGGTACAGCCACCTAGATGCAGTAGGCATTGGCCTTCTAAAAACTGGTCCTTTCCAGTCCCTCCCACACCTTCTCAATCCAAACCCAGGGTCAGCAGACCGCCAAGATTACAGCCTTAGGGTATGCACAGATCTAAGCAATGGAGTGCTCCCACCTCTAAAACAGGGAGTAGTAAGCCACCACCCTATGGTAAAATCTTGCAATGACTTATCCTTAACTCTTCCAAGCCTTGCCTAAGTACTTGCACCCTTGGGAGGAAAACTTGCCCTGCATGCAAAAAACTGGGAGTACATCACCCAGGGCAGATGGGTCTTGAACATTGTACCCGGGGATACAGATTCTACTTCCACTCACTGCCAACCTCAAGCATATGGCCAGACCTCCCCCCAAACCAGTGGGCAGAGGCCCAAAATCCAAGTACTTTCTCTTTTCACTATCAAGGTTATTCAGCCTGTCCCAGCAGAGCAGAGAGGACAAAGGTTTTACTCCAGACTGTTTCTGGTACCCATAAAAGAAAACTCTTGGCTCCCTGTCCTGGATCTGTCTGTTCTCAGCACCTTCCTGGTGGTTCCAAGATTCAAAATGCTTACTCTCCAACAGCTGCTTCCTATGCTAGCCAAGGACTCCTGGCTATCCACTTGAGACTTAAAAGAAGCTTTATCTGCACATCCTCATAAGGGAATCCTGCAGGAAATATCTGTTTCAGAGCAGCCTCTATGCACGATCAGTTCTCTGCACTTCCCCTTGGTTTATCTTCTGCACTCAGGGTATTCACAAAATGCCTAGCTCCAGCCATTGCATATTGCAGGCAGAGAAAAATTCAAATTTACCTATACTTGGATGATTGCCTAATTCAGGCAGACAGTCAGGAATTGATACTCCAGCACCTGACATTTGTAGAGAGACGTATAATTTCACTGGGGTACACCATCAAAGAAAAGAAATCACATTTGGTACCCAGCCAAAAGATGTATTCTTGGGCGCAAGCTTGAACACAACTTCCCAGATGGCATTCCTCACTCCAGAAAAACAAATTTATTTGACAAACGACTTCAATCTACTAGCCACCAAAACCCAGCTATCTGCAAGAAAAAATACTGCAAGTCCTAGGATTCATGACCTCTTGTATTCTACTAATTTCATATGCAAGACTGCAAATGAGGAAACTTCAGTGGTACTTAGTCTCTGGTGTCCACATTCTCAGGACCTGGAAACAATAATTCCTATCATTCCTTGCCTATGGGCAGAGTTCCTTTGGTGGGCAGAGGCCTGCTACCACAACAAAGGACTCCCTTTCACTCAATGCCCTGCCGCCCAAACCCTAACAGACTCATCAGACTATGCATGGGGAGCTCACGTGGCAGGACAATGCATTCAAGGCAAATGGAGCCCAAAGCAAATGCACCTGCATATCAATCAAAAAGAAATGTTAGCTGTACAGAATGCTCTCACAGCCTTCAAATGTCTTATTCTTCCAGGGCAACTATTGATAAAGACTGACAACACCATTGTTAAGTGTACATAAACAAGCAGGGGGAACCCATTCCTACCCACTCTGCAGGTTAGCCATGGCTGTGTGGAACACAGCCTTGAGCAATCAAGTGTACATGCACGCTCAGTTCCTGCCAGGCAAACTAAATTCACTGGCAGACTTAAGCCGAAATCTAATGGACCTACACGAGTGGAAACTGGAACCCAAATCATTCAAGCTTCTGATCCACAGGTGGGGGGCACCAGAGGTGGACCTCTCTACTTCCCGTCCGAACTATCTATTGAACAAATTTTGCACCAGAACTCTCCACAGCCAAGCATGGAAAGTGGGTACCCTGTCCTTTACATGGGAAAACCTCTCAATCTGTGCCTTTCCCCCTCTGCCCTTCCTCTCGAAGGTTCTACTAAAGATCAAACAGGACAAGCCAAGGACAATCCTAATTGCACCAGACTGGCCACTCCAGCAGTGTTGTACCCACTTATGTGCAGTCTGACAGTACTGTCACCTTGGCACCTGCCTCAGACCCCCCTCCCTGCTGTCCCAGCAGGAGGGCCATATTTTGCATCCTCAGCTACAAACCCTGAACTTAGCAGCCTGACTCATCCCCTGAAATCACCAGCAACTCTCAGTAAACAGGTGCTGGAAGTCATCCGTAAGGCAAGGAGGCCTAGTACTAGAAAATCGTATTCAGAAAAGTGGAAAAGATACTGTTCTTGGAGCCATTTTCGAGGAATGGACACAACTTTGCCCAGCTTACCTCATATACTAGATTACTTAACAGAAATGCTCCACAAATGCCTATCCTTCTCTTCAATTAAGATTCATGCCTCTGCCATCTCAGCTCATTATAATACTGAGCCACCCCTCTTCTCTCATCCTCTGGCCAAACAGTTCCTGAGGGGAGCCAAAAATTTAAGACCCCTCCCCCCAGGAGAGCTCCCACTCCAACCTGGGACCTTAACTTTGTGTTGGAAAAACTCACTCCCCCCCCCCCCCTTTGAACCTGCTGCTTCAGCAGAGTTAAAATTCCTCTCCTGCAAAACAGCTTTACTTCAGCAAGAAGAGTGTCTGAATTGCAGGCCCTTATGGCTGTGGAACCCTTCATTATTTTCCATGCGGACAGGGTTTCCCTCAGGATTTACCCATCTTTTATGCCCAAGGTTGTATCCAGTATGGCTTTACATCAATTTATTCATTTGCCAACCTTTTTCCCTAATCTTCAGAATAAAGGGGAAAGAATCCTGCACTCTGTGGACATGCACAGGCAGCTTAGGTTCTATATGGACAGGACTAAACCTCTCAAAAAATCTGACCAGCTGCTAGTCAGCTTTGCTACAGGGGCAGAGGGCAAGGCCATTTCAAAGCAAACCATTTCTAAATGGATAGCATACTGCATCCATTTCTGCTACAAACACCATGGGAAACCTACCCCACATGGGATCAGAACACATTCCACTAGGGCCACATCAACCTCTACAGCATTTCTTAGGGGAGTCCCTACCATTGACATCCTGGAAGCTGCAACCTGGAGCTCTGTGCACACCTTCACCAAGCATTACCACTTATCTATCTTTTCTAAATCCTGAGCTGGGATTTGCCACAGCAGTCTTATAGGGCCTGCTTGCCAGCCCTAATGCTTCTTGACTGCCTCCACCCATCCTCGGCTTTGGGAATCAACCCAAATGTGATGTCTGCAACAGTGAAACACGAAGAACATAGTACAGTTGTGTACACTTACCATAAATGTAGATGTTCAAGTGTATTCACTGTTGCAGTCCTGGATGTTTTTTGTGTTTCTCCGTTGCAATCATTTCATTTGGGTAATCTGCTGGCAGGTTGCCCTCAGTCAGCCTGATTAACAAAGTCTTGGGTCCTGCGTCGGTTGCTGTCCCTTCTTCCATGACGCCAGATAGTCAGGGGTATAAAACATGCAGCCGACGCCATTACATCAGTCTTTCCTGCTGCGTGGTGCCTGAAGCAGAAGCAGTTCGCAAGTGCCGGTCGGCCGACTCCTGAAAGTTTTGTTTTCTAGTTTCAGAACTGAAGTCTTCAACTAAAAGCCAAGTACCCCATTGGGGAAACTTTTTCTTGTTCCTTACTGATGTCAGTAAAATTTAATAATTGCATTACTTGTGGGGAGCAAATACCTCATAAGGATTTTTATTTGTACTGTATTCCTTGCCTAGGCCCTGACCACAATGTGCCTTACTGTCGGTTTTGTGCTAAATTTAATCAACGCACGATTAAACGTCTGTATATTTTTGCTTCTAAATATTTTGGCTCAAGATTTAACTATCCAGAAATGTCATTGGTTAGCAATCCGACTACCGGAGTACCTAAAAAACACAAAGAAAGAGACAGACCATCAAGGTAAAAAACCAACGACGCTTCTAAGCCAGTTGCCGGTACTCTGGCGCTTTCACAGCCCCTGATACCCGCTGCTTTTGATTTACAGGCCACTACTGAGACCCTTTCAGAGTCTGGCATGCCGCGAGATGCTTTAAGTATTGAACCCGCGGATGTCTCTACCTTAGATGGGTTCGGAGCCGCTCTGCAGGCACCGGCTTCTGAGGGTGTTTTTTCAGGCCTAAAGATTTGTATATTAAACCAATGCCATCTTCAAAACTAAGGCCAAAATCTACTTCTATGTCTAAAAAAACTGACGCTTGGGCCACGTGTACAGGCACCAATGCCTAAAAAACAAATGATCAAGATGGCTGAAGATTTAATTACCTTGATCAGGGGTAGCCATCCCCCTCCTAGGCAAGGCACTGACTATGAATCTTCAGATCAGGTTTCTATTTCTTCTGATTCTTCTTCTGAACAGGATTTATCTATACCTACTTATGAGGACTCTGATGCAGATGATTCCTTCCCTTCTGCTTCTCCCCCTGAGGATTTCTCTTTTGGAGAAACTTTACATACCTTAAGGGAGCACTTCCACTGGGAAAGTCAGGATTTCTCTGAATCTAAAAAAGAGACTTAAGGATTTTCTTCTTCCTCAGCATAGGCCTTTGACTATACATCATGTTCTAGACATTGTTGTTATTTCAGAATCCAGTACGACTCCTGATTCTTTGCCTCCGGCTCCTAGTAAGCCAGATACTACAGAGTTCCTGACTCCCACAAATTCCTTTTCAAAAACCCTACTCCTGATCCTGAAACCATTTCTCAGGGTCCAAGGGCGTTAAGGCCTCTACTGCTAAAAATCCTACCCCTTCTGACAGAGGTTCCAGGGCGCTGGATAGATGGGGTAAGAAGGTTTACACGTCTGCAACCTTAGCAAGCAGGGCTTTGAACTGTCAATTTCATATGCTTTAAAATCAACAGCATGTCATGGGTCTACTTAAACAGAAAATTATGTTGATCTCTGACTGTGAAAAATAGAGTTGCAGGATTTACTACATTCAGCTGAACAAGTTGGAAAACATACTTTGCAATGTGGTTTTGATTCTTTGGATGCCTCTTGCAGGGCTGCTGTAACTGGATCTGTGATAAGAAGGCATGCTTGGCTCAAAGAGCAAAATCTGCCTGACCATGTTAAAGCAAAATTGTTGGATGCTCCTTTACAACAGGACAGGCTCTTTGGTAAGAAGGCTGAAGAAGTTTTAAAAAAGATGGAAAATAAAGCTAAATCTATGCAAACTGTGAAAGATTTCTTACAAGTGCTGCCACCCAGATTTAGTAGGCACTGGCCTACTAAGAACTGGTCCTTTCCAGTTCCCTCGAGAGCCACTCAAGTCAAATCCAGACATTCCAAAGGCTCCAGGTTTCAGTCGCAAGGAACTTTTAGATCAAAACAATGGAGTGCCTCCACCTCCAAACCTGGAAGCAAGAAGGCACACCCCCTATGGTAAACAGTCTTAATGACTTTCCTTTACAATCACCAAGCACTTACTTTTTGGCCATCCCTTTGGGGGGAAAACTGGCACTTGATGCACGAAACTGGCAACTGATTACCCAGGACAAATGGGTTTTAAATATATTATCCCAGGGATACAGATTTCATTTCCACACGTTGCCAATCCCAAACAGATGGCCAGATCTGCCTCCAAGTCAGTGGGCAGAGGCCCAGAAACAAGTTCTGTCCCTCATGAATATGGGGGCTATTCAACCAGAAGAGGAAAAGGGACAAGGTTTCTATTCAAGACTTTTCCTGGTACCCAGAAAAAACAAATCATGGCATCAATTTCTGGACAGTCCAAAATTCAAGATGCTGACTTCAACAGTTACTACCTATTTTAGGCAAAGATGCCTGGTTGGTAACTCTAGACTTAAGAGGCTTGCCTGCATATCCCAATCAGGGAATCTTGCAGAAGATACCTCTGCTTCAACGCAGGCTACTTGCAATACCAGTTCTCTGCACTGCCCCTTGCCTTATCTATTGCACCCGGGGTCTTCACAAAGTGCCTGGCTCCAGTAATTGCATTTTGTAGGCAAAGAAATATTCAGATTTTTCCATACCTGGACGATTGTCTAATTCCTGCAGAAAACAAGGACACTCTTCTAAAGCATCTGGCGTTTGTAAAAAGGTTTCTAACTTGTCTAGGGTACACCATAAATGAAAAGAAATCACAACTGGTACCCTCTCAAAATATTACATTCCTGGGTGCAAGCGTGAATACAACTTCCCAGATGGACTTACCTTACGCCAGAAAAGCAAATTCAGTTGATGACTTACTTCAAACAGGTGGCCACAAAAACCCAGCTATTTGCAAGGCAAATTCTGCAGGCCTTGGGGTTCATGACCTTCTGCATTCTTTCAATTCCATATGCAAGACTGCATATGAGGAAATTCAGTGGTACCTAAAATGTTTATGGAGTCAACATAGTCACAGCCTGGAAACAATGATTCCTATTATACCTTGCCTGCAACTAGAGTTCCTATTGTGGGCAGAGGCCTAATACCAAAAGGGACTGCCATTCACTGCACCACCTGCCAACCAAACCCTAACTACAGACTATGCTTGGGGGGGGGGGCGCATCTGGCAGGGAAATGCATTCAGGGCAAATGGAGCCCAAATCAAATGCACCTACATATCAATCAGAAAGAGATGCTAGCTGTACAGAATGCTCTTCAGACAGCCTTCAAGGACTACCTTCATCCAGGACAACTACTGATAAAGACCGACAACAACCACAGTCATGTACATAAACAAGCTGGGGGGTACACATTCCATACCCCCCTTTGCAGAGTAGCCATGGCATTCTGAAACACGGCCTTGACATATCAAATACATCTACAAGCTCAATTCCTGTCAGGAAAATGAATTACTCTAGCAGACTAACTAAGCAGAAATCTTATGGACCCACATGAATGGAAACTGGAACCACAAGTTTTCAACATGTTGACATGTAAACGAAAAAAATGAAATCCAAACAGGTGCTCACCCAAAGGATAATCTTCTTGGGAGAAAGTCTGGACACAGCATCCCAGATGACATGTCTTAAACCAGAGAAACAAATTTTCCTGACATCCTACCTTTCTCAACTGTCCGCTTGGCCCCAGCTATCTGCAAGGAAGCTCCTGCAAGCCCTGGGGTTTATGGCATCTTGCATGCTACTCATTCCATATGCCAGACTGCACATGAGGAAACTTCAGTGGTACCTAAAGAGCCTTTGGTGTCAACTCTCTCAAGACCTGGAAACTGTTCTACCAGTAATTCCTTGCCTCAGAAAAGAATTTCTCTGGTGGGCAGCAGCATGCTCCCACAACAAGGGACTGCCCTTCTCCCCAATCCCCACCACCCAGACCCTTACCACAGACTCATCAGACTATGCTTGGGGTGCA
This sequence comes from Protopterus annectens, assembly GCF_019279795.1. Taxonomy (NCBI): domain Eukaryota; kingdom Metazoa; phylum Chordata; order Ceratodontiformes; family Protopteridae; genus Protopterus; species Protopterus annectens. The sequence goes on from NC_056750.1 coordinate 849,193,647, forward strand.
CGCCTGGATGGTAGGTGCATACAGGGCCACTGGAGCCCACAGCAAATTCCCCTGCACATCAGTCAAAAAGAGATGATGGCTGTGCAGCACACCTTGATAGCTTTCAAAACCCTCTTCTCTCCAAGGGTTCTCCTGATCAAAACAGACAACACCACTGTGACATGGTACATCAACAAGCAGGGAGGGCCTCGCTCCTACCGTTTATGCAGGCTAGTCATGACCCTTTTGCTCACAGCCTCTTCCATGCAACTGCACCTGTTAGCACAATTTCTACCAGGCTCTCTCAACTCCCTGGAAGACTAATTAAGTAGAAACCTTCTGGACCCACATGAGTGGCATCTCAACAGAAATACCTTCACCCTAATAACTCAGAAATGGGAACTCCGAACATTTACCTATTTGCCTCTCTCACCAACCATCAGCTCAGCAAATTCTGCACCAGGGAGCATCACTGCATGGCTTGGAAAGTGGATGCCCTGTACTTCCCCTGGGTCAATCTCTCGGTCTTTGCCTTTCCTCCTCTTCCTCTCACCCCCAGGGTACTGCTCAAAGTTGTTGTGTCTTTTGGCTTTTCCCAGTTAGGGGTCACCACAGCAGAACTCCGGTCCGCTAATGATTGGCAGTAGATTTTTACATGCAGAGTTGCCGGCCGTGACGTGCAACCTTCAACAAAGGTATGCCCATTCACACATGTCTCCACATAGAAGACGCTCTAGCTGAGAATCGAGCAGGACAACGTCTTACTTTGAGGCGACAACGCTTCCGCAACACCACCACCGGGTACTGCTCAAAGTACTGGAGGAAAAATTAAAGACCATTCTTATAGCTCCAGACTGGCTCTGACAACACTGGAACCCCTTGCTGCATAGACTGTCCCCGCTGCCTCCATGGCATCTTCCTCAGATTCCAAACCTCCTGACCCAGAGGGAAGGGGAATTCATGCATCCCTCATTGCAGACACTCAACTTGGCAGTTTGGCTTATTCCCTTACCCCGAACCAATCTGCCACCCTCATTAAACAGGTTCTGGATGTTATCCAAGAGGCCAGACGTCCTAGCACCAGAAAGTCTTATGCAGATAAATGGAAAATGTTCTGCACCTGGAATCTGACTAATGGGGCCAATACGGCACAGCCCTCCAGCCCTCTCATCATAGATTACGTAGCTGACCTGCTTACACAGTGGTCTCTCTTTCTCCTCAGTAAAAAAATTATACCTCCGCTATTTCTGCTCATTTTCTCACTGAGCAGCCCCTTTTTCTCGCACCCTTTGATCAAACAGTTCCTCAGAGGGGCTAGCAACTTGAAGCCCCCTAGAGGGGCACCAGCTTGAGACCTTAACTTTGTCTTGGAAAAGCTCACCCTGCCTCCTTTTGAACCAACTTCTTCTGCAGAGCTAAAATTTCCCTCTTGGAAGACAGCATTCCTTCTGGCCATCACTTCAGCTGGAATAGTCTCTGAGCTGCAAGCACTCATGGCTGTGGAACCCTTCATCATCTTCCATGCAGACAGGGTATTCCTCAGAACTAACCCATCCTTCATACCCAAGGTGGTGTCCAGTGTTTCTCTCAACCAATCCATTAATTTTCCCACCTTCTTTCCTAATCCCCGGAACAAGGAGGAAAGGATCCTTCACTCTCTAGATGTGCACAGACAGCTCAGATTCTATCTGGACAGTGCTAAGTCCTTCAGAAAGTCTGATCAATTGCTGGTTAGCTTTGCTACAGGGGCAGAAGGCAAGCCATCTCCAAGCAAACTATTTCCAAATGGATAGCACACTGCATCCATTTCTGCTACAAACAGCATGGAAAGCCCCCCCCCCGGGGGGGGGGTCAGAACACACTCCAGAGCAGCCACCACCTCTGCTGCTTTCCTCAGAGGAGTCCCCACCAGGGACATCCTGGAGGCTGCCACCTGGACATCTGTTCGCACTTTTACCAAGCATTACCACCTGCCTCTCTTCCCCAAATCCAGCGCAGGTTTTGCCTCTGCAGTATTGCAGGGCATCGTAGCCAGCTCCTAGTTTCCTTTACTGCCTCCACCCATTTCCTCCTCTTTGGGAATCAGCCCCAATATGATGACTGCAGCAGTGAAACACGAACATAGTACGGTTGTGTACACGTACCATAGATGTAGATGTTCGAGTGTATTCACTGTTTCATTCCTGGTTTTCCTCCCTCCATCCCCCTTTCTTGTCTTTCTCCTTTTATTACCATTCTTCCTTGTTGTTCTCCTTTCCTTACAAGGGACATATTGGTATTTATTTTCCACTGGTGGGGTTCTTTCACCAGAACCTGACCTCCTCCTTTGGGGCTTCTGACGGGTTAGGGCAGTAAAAACTGATGTAATGGTGTCAGCTGCCTTACTTTATACTACTGACGACCTGATGTCAGTCCTCAAGCGACAGCAACCGATGCATAAATACCAAGTCTCTGGTATTTGTTCTGGCTGAGGGCTACCCTGGCAGGGATAACCCAAATGTGATGACCAACAGTGAATACACTCGAACATTTAATTTTATGGCAAGTGTAGACAACTGTACTGTCTCATGGCTGCCACCATCCCCATGCTCCCACTAGCAAGGATGCACATGAGGAAATTCCAGAGGTGCTTAAAGACTGTTTGGTCTCGGAGCCAACAACCTCTAGACAAAGTCATCCCCCTTCTGCCCTGCCTAAAAATAGAGCTGAAGTGGGGGATTCAGCAGGTTTCCAGCAACCAGGGAATTCCTCTGCTGCTCCCACCCACTACTCAGTCTGTGCCCACAGGTGCATCAGACCTAGGGTGGGGAGCAACCCTGAAGGGCTACAGGGTACAACAGTGCTGGTCCCCTGCCCTGCAAAAAGACTTGCATCAATGTCAGGGAAATGACTGCTGTCCTGCTAGCTCTAAAAGTCTTCCATCCCATCCTGCAACCAGGGATAACTCCACTTTGTCAAAGCAAATGAGGAGGGAGAAAGCCATACCAGTTATGTCAGATAACCCTGCAAATCTGGGAAAACACACAAACTCTTTCTGAAAGCTTCATACATCCCCTCTCAGGAAAACAAACAAGCGGACTTGCTCAGCAGAACCTCCTCTCTGCAACATGAATGGATATTGCACAGGGATGCCTTCCTACACATAGTCCACCAGTGGGGCACACCTCAAGTGGATCTGTTTGCCTCCCCCAGAACAAACAACTAAACAAATTTTGCAGCAGAACTCACTAACCTGGAGAGTGGATGCCTTCAGCTTTACATGGCTGGGAATGTTCCTATATGCCTTTCCTCTAATTCAGAGAGTCGTCCTGAAAATCAAGAAGGTGTCTTTCAGCTTTTCCCGGTTAGGGGTCGCCACAGCGGAACTCTGGTCCGCTAACGATTGGCAGTAGAATTTTATGTGCTGAGTTGCAGGCCCTGACGCACAACCTTCAACAAAGGTACGCCCATTCACGGATGTCTCCACACAGAAGACGCTCTAGCTGAGAATCGAACAGGACAATGTCTAACTGTGAGGCGAAAACGCTACCGCAGCACCACCACCGCAGTTAAATCAAGAAGGAACAACAAAAAAATCTTGCTGGTGACTCCCTATTGGCCAAGGCAACACTGGATGTTCATCGTGTTTCACTGTTGCAGTCATGACTGTAGGGTTCTCCCCTGCCGGCAGGCAGCCCTCGGTCGACCAGAATCCCAAAGTCTGGGTCCGGCGTCTGCTGTTCAACCATGCTCCCTGATGTCAGAGCACCAGGAGTACAAAGCTGACAGCCGACGCCATCTTCTCCAGTCTTTCTTGCCGTGCGGTGATTCCTGACGATTTTTTTCTGATAAACTTCAGTCCGAAGATTTTCTTCTCCACTCAAAGCTAAGTACCCCGTTGGGGAAACTTTTTTCTTGCTCCACTCCGATGTCAGAAAAAGTTAATAGTTGTATTTCATGTGGGAAGCAAATGCCTCCTAAGGATTTTCTTTCCAACTGTATTCCTTGCTTAGGCCCTGACCACGACGTAGCTAGTTGTCTAGATTCAATCAACGTACAATTAAGCGAAGGTACGATTTTGCTTTTCATTACTTCGGTAGGTGCTTTAACTACAAAATGTCGTCGGATACAGTTCCGGCTACCGGAGTTCACAAACGTCGCAAGGATAAAGACAGGCCTCCGAAGTCCAAATCTGATAGCGCACAAGCCGAGCCAGCTTCAGGTTCGGCCGTCGTCAGTGAGGCGCTTTTGCAGCCCCTGTCGTCGGCCATTTCAGAACCGATGGCCAAAACTGACTCTCATGAGGAGCCAACCAGGCCTTTAAATATTTCTATTGCAGGACCTTCGGACAATGCTCCTTCGGATGGGTCCAGAGCCGCTGTGCAGATACCGGCTTCCGAAGGGGTTTTCAGGCCTACTCTGCTTCTAATAAAGGCAAAGCCAAAGACAAAGGCAAAGACTCCTTCTAAATCAAAGACTGCAACACAGGCCTCTTCTGAACCGGCTCCCAAGTCACAGAAACAGTTACTCAAGATGGCGGAGGATTTACTTACTATGATTAGGGGTTCATATCCCCCTCCAGATAAAAGGCCAAGGCAGGACGTTTATTATGATTCCTCTGATCAGGCTTCTGTTTCCTCAGTTTCTTCTTCTGACCAGGAATATTCTTTCCCTCCTTATGAGGATTCTGAAGCTGAGGAATCCATTCCTTCAGCTTCTCCCCCTAAGGATTTCTCTTTTGGGGAAACTTTGCATGAAATGAGGGAACATTTCCACTGGGAAGGACAGGAGTATTCGGAATCTAAGAAAAGACTGAGGGATTTTCTTCTTCTCCAACATTAGACCCCTGGCTATTCCTCCTGTTTTGGATATTGTGGATGATGCCTTTTCGGAAGCTAACTTAACCCCTGACTCTCTTCCTCCTGCTCCTGTTAAGCCTGATAGATATTACAGGGTTCCTGATTCCCACCAGTTTTTATACAAGAACCCTTCTGCTGACCCTGAAACCATTTCTCAGGGTCCTAAGGGAGTTAAGGCCGCTTCTGCCAAAAATCCCATTCCTACTAAAAAGGATTCTCGATCCTTAAAAAGATGGGGCAAAAAAGTGTACACTTCTGCTACTTTGTCCATTAGGGCTTTAAACTGTCAGTTTCATATGCTGAAATACCAGCAATTTCTCTTGTCTGTTTTAAAACAAAAACTTACTTCCATTTCTGCCTGTGCAGATAAGGAATTGCATGACTTATTGCATGCCACTGAACAAGTTGGGAAGCATGGTTTACACTGTGGATTTGATGCCTTGGAGGCTTCTTGTAGGGCTGCTGCCTCCGGCACAGTCATTAGAAGGCATGCATGGCTAAAGGAACAAAATTTGCCTGAACAAGTAAAGGCTAAATTATTGGTTGCTCCTGTCCAGCATAATGTTTTGTTTGGATCAAAAGCTGAAGAGGTGATTAAAAAGATGGAGGATAAGGCGAAATCCATGCAAACAGTTAAAGATTTCTTACAAGTACAGCCACCTAGATGTAGCAGGAAATGGCCTTCAAAAATTGGTCCTTTCCCACTTCAGACTGGCCTCAGAGGGGTAGATATAGACACTCCAGAGGAAGGCCTCAAACAACAAGCTTCTTATAGACCAAAGACAGTGGACTGCTTCCACCCCTAGTGGAGGAGAGGACAGGTCACAAACTCAAAGGAAACAAACTCCTCCGTGACTCCCTCTGTTGGGCTACAGGAACTTCTTGCCTGGAAGCCCCTCTCGGAGGAAAACTCTCTTTTTTTATCAAAATTGGACTCAAATAACCCAAGACAAGTGGGTTTTGGATGTGGTTTTAAGAGGTTACAAATTCCATTTTCATACCTTGCCAAGGCCAAGCGGATGGCCAGACCTTCCAAAACATCAATGGATGGAGGCCTTAAACCAGGTGGAAGCTCTTTTGGCTATGAATGCCATAGAACTGGTCCCACTTTCAGAGATGGGAAAAGGTTTTTACTCAAGGCTCTTTCTAGTCCCCAGGAAACAAAACTCATGGAGACCCATTCTGGATCTGTCGGTCTTGAACACCTTTCTAGAGATTCCAAAATTCAAGATGCTTACTCTACAGCAGCTACTTCCAATGCTGTCCAAAGATGCATGGATGGTAACTTTGGATTTAAAGGAGGCATATTTACACATTCCCATCAGGCAGAATCGCAGAAAATACCTCAGGTTCAAGGCCGGATCGAGGCACTTTCAATTCTCTGCGCTGCCCTTTGGATTGTCTACTGCGCCCAGGGTTTTCACCAAATGCCTGGCTCCAGTAGTAGCTTACTGCAGACTCAAGGGAATTCAAATTTACCCTTATCTGGATGATTGTCTAATTCAGGCAGACAGCAAGGATGTCTTACTCCAGCATCTAGAATTTGTACAGAACCTCCTCAAGTTCCTGGGATTCTCTGTAAACATAAAAAGGTCAAATTTGACACCATCACGACAGATAACTTTTCTGGGTGCTCTTCTAAACACCACAACCCAGATGGCATTTCTGACATCTGAAAAACAATTACAGCTGGCTTCAACTTTCAAAACCTTGGCAACTTTAACTCAACTATCTGCAAGGAAATTCCTGCAGGCTTTGGGTTACATGGCCTCCTGCATCCTTCTCGTACCATATGCAAGACTACACATGAGGAAAATACAGTGGTACCTAAAAAGTGTATGGTCTCAGCATTGCCACTGTTTAGACATACTGATCTCCGTCCTTCCTTGTCTTCAAAAGGAATTTCTTTGGTGGTCCAGGGCATGTGCTCTAAACAAAGGGAAACCCTTCCGTCTGCCTCCTGCCACTCAGATTCTAACCACGGATGCCTCGGATTTTGCTTGGGGAGCCCATTTTCAGGGCAACTGTCTGCAGGGCCTTTGGACAAAGGATCAGAAGCACCTGCATATCAATTTAAAGAAAATGTTAGCCGTTCAGAAAGCTCTATTGGCCTTCAGGAATCTTTTACAACCAGGACAACAACTAATATGGACAGACAACACCACAGTTATGTGGTACATAAGCAAGGGGGATCTCATTCCTACCCTCTTTGCAGACTAGCCATGGATCTATGGAACACAGCTCTAGCTTGCAATCTGGATCTTCAAGCTCAGTTTCTACCAGGGAAACAAAACTTCCTGGCAATCAGTCTGAGCAGAAACCTTTCGGATCCACACGAGTGGATGCTGTACACCAAAATATTCAGGATGATAACAGCAGTCTGGGGATGTCCTCACATAGACCTCTTTGCATCCCATCTCAATCCTCAACTACAGAATTTTTGCACCAGGACTTTCCACAGAGAAGCTTGGAAAGTGGATGCCCTGTCATTCAGTTGGAGGAACCTCTCGGGATATGCCTTTCTGCCTCTTCCTCTTCTTCCACGGGTCTTATTGAAGATAAAACAGGACAAGCCCAAGATGATAATCTTGCTGGCTCCAAATTGGCCTCTGCAGTTTTGGTATCCAGCTCTAAAAAACCTATGTCTGGAGCCCCCTTGGGTTTTACCTCACTCTCCGAACCTTCTGTCCCAACATCAGGGTCAGGTTCTACACACTCATGTCAGAACTCTCAGCCTGGCGGCCTGGTTAATCCAGGGCCTTTGATTTCTTCTTTCCTACCCAAGCAGGTTATGGATGTCATTTTAGAAGCCAGACGTCCTAGCACTAGAAAATCTTATGCAGGAAAATGGAAAAGCTTTTGTTCCTGGATGCAGGCTCAGGATTCTGATCCTCTTCTTCCTAACATTACCTTAATTTTGCTTTACTTGACAGATCTCTTACATAAGGGTCTCTCTTTCTCTTCCATTAAGATACATGCCTCTGCTATTTCTGCTCATTATAATACAGACCCTCCCATCTTTTCCCACCAGCTCATGAGACAGTTTCTCAGAGGAGCTAAGAACTTAAGACCTCCTAGATCTCCTCCCATTCCTGCTTGGGATCTCAACTTTGTTTTGGAAAAACTAACCTTGCCTCCTTTTGAGCCTGCTGCCTCTTCTGACATCAAGTTTTTATCTTGGAAGACAGCTATCTTGTTAGCCCTAACCTCTGCCAGTAGGGTTTCAGAGTTACAAGCTCTTATGGCTGTGGAACCTTATATTATTTTTCATCAAGACAGGGTATCTTTGAGGACTAATCCTACCTTCATGCCTAAGGTGGTTTCCAAAGTGGCTTTAAATCAAACTATCCACTTGCCAACCTTTTTCCCCACTCCTCAAAATAAAGGGGAAAGGATTTTACATTCCTTGGATGTACACAGACAACGTTTTTACCTGGACAGAACCAAGGACATCAGAAAATCAGAACAATTGTTTCTTATGCTTCAAGTTCCCAAGGTAAAGCCATTTCAAAACAGACAATTTCTAAATGGTTTGCTCATGGAATCAGATTTTGTTATTCACACCATGGAAAGCAAATCCCAGGGAGTATACGGACTCATTCCACCAGAGCGGCTGCCACTTCTGCGGCCTTCCTCAGGGGAGTTCCTACCAAAGACATTTTGGAAGCTGCAACTTGGAGTTCAGTGCATACTTTTTCTAAGCACTACAATCTACCTCTCTACTCTAAGTCTAGGGCAGGCTTTGCCTCTGCAGTCTTGCAGGGCCTTCTAGCCGCCCCTTCTTTATGACCACCTCCCTTTCTTTCAGTTTTGGGATTCTACCCTACAGTCATGACTGCAACAGTGAAACACGAACATAGTACAGTTGTGTACACCTACCATAAATGTAGATGTTCGAGTGTCTTCACTGTTGCAGTCTGGGTTTCCCTCCCTCCTGTCCCCTCTTATTTTTACTTTTGTGTAGTTCCTTTTTTCACCATTCTTCTGAGGTGTATTTGCAAAGGTTATGGGACCTTTTTCATTTTGAGACTCCTGACATCTGGGGCAAGAAAAACTAGAGAAGATGGCATCAGCTGTCAGCTTTGTACTCCTGGCGCTCTGATGTCAGGGAGCATGGTTGAACAGCCGATGCCGGACCCAGACTTTGGGATTCTGGCCGACCGAGGGCTGCCTGCCGGCAGGGGAGAACCCTACAGTCATGACTGCAACAGTGAAGACACTCTAACATCTACATTTATGGTAGGTGTACACAACTGTACTTTCCCCCTTCTGCTTTCCCTAGCCAAGGGCAATCATCACAAGTTACCCCCCAAGGTGGACCTACTATTGCAGCAAAAGGGATCCCTCCACCCCAAACTGTTTTTACTACACCTAAAACTATGAATGATCAACTTTTGATCTCATTTTGACAACACTACTCCGAAGGCATGCTATCAGTCCTCAGGGAGGCCAGGAACCAAACTACTAGAAAAAACTGTCTAAATGGCACAGATTCTCAAAATGGTGTTCTCTTAGAGACAAGGACCCATTTCTGGCAGATCCACCCCTTGTCCTGAACTATACCTGTGAATTAATTAAGGAGGAATAGTTTACTGTTCTGTTAACATCCATCTTTCTGCCATTTCTGCATGCTTGCCTTTACAGCCACCTCTTCTTTCCAGATTGGGTGTAAAACTTTACCCGAGAGGGGTCTTGCACATCAGACCACCAAGAAAGCCCATCACTCCTCCTTGGGACCTGAACTTCTTGCCAGAAAAGCTTACTCTACCCCCTTTTCAGCCCACCAGCACAGCATATCTCCAAATGTGCACATGGAAAAGCATTCTATTAGTGGCCATTGCCTCTGCTAGAAGACTGTCTAAATTACAGGCCCTGATGGCTTGCCCTCTTTAACACCACCTTCCACAATGATAGGGTGACTCTACACACAAACCCCTCCTTTATGCCCAAAGTAGTAAATAAACTATTCTTAAACCAGTCTATTCACCTACCCACCTTCTTCCCCTCCCCTACTAACTCTGCGGAGAGGATTCTCCATTTCCTGGATGTACATAGACAACTGAGATTCTACTTGGACAAAATTAAGTCCTTCAGAAAATATGACCAACTGTTCATTTCCTTCCATCCCAGGGTTTTGGGTAAGGTAGTCTCCAAACAATCTCCTCCTGGATCAGGAAATCCATCCTCTTTTGCTACTTTCATCATCACAAACCATTACCTCAAGGTGTGCGAGCACATTCTACCAGAGGCGTGGCTACCTCAAAGGCCTTCATAAAAGGGCTAGAGACTGCCTCTATCGTGGAGACAGCCACCTGGTGTACAGTCCATACGTTCACTAAGCACTACAAGCTTGACCAGGTCTGTAGAGCCAGGGCAGTCCTGCAGGGATTCCTGGAATCCTCTACCTCTGCCACCTCCCAACATTCCTCTTAGCTGTGGTACTCTCCCACAGTTTGAATACTGCAACATAGGAACAGAAGGACCTAGAATAGTTGTGTAAAATCTTACCATATCCATAATGTCCTCCTCTTCCATGTTGCAGTATTCCATCCCACCCTCCACCCCCCTGGTATCCTCAGTCTTCTCCGGTGTATCCTCTCTCTGTAGGCCACCCCCTACAGCCCTACAGGGGCATTCGCTTTTGCTTCTCCTTGGCCTTAGTGTCTTCTCTGGGCTTCAAGTTCTGATGTCTGCGTGTGCTGACGTCATATTTATGCTCCATGGTTTTATGGCCCTACGTGTGACGGCCCATGCACCTATAGCAGCCAGGCTTAAGCTTTTGTACAAGAGCCAACATCTGGTCACCTGAGGGCTGGAAATCCCACAGTGTGAATACTGCAGCATGAAAGAGAAGGACATCTGTGGTTATGGTAAGCATTTACACAACTATTCTTTCCCTTACCTAGGATACCTCCTAATTCACGCAAAAGACAAGGAAACTCTCCTCCACTTTCAGAACTTTCTGGTAATCCTGCTCGCTCTAGAGTTCATGGTCAGCTTCCCAAAATCCCACCTCAGCCCCACACAGGATATTGTCTTCCTGGGTTGCAGGATTAGGACAGACCTCTTGAAGGCCTTTCTTCCAGAAGAAAAGGGGATATCCCCCCAAAACCACCCTCTTGCTGCCCTACATTCAACAGAGCTGACTACAAGACAATTTGAGACTTGTAGGTTACAATGCAGCTACCATTCCCATGTTGCCCCTAGCAAGGATGCACATGAGGGAACTACAGTGGTACCTTTGGTCGGTGTGGACCCAACACTCCCACCCTCTAGAGTTCAGGGTCCCACTGCTCCCCTGCTTGCATCAGGAACTGAGATGGTGGGTGGCTCAGGTAGCCCAAAACCCAGGACTGCCTCTGCAAACCCCCTCCCAGAACATGTACATAGATGCCTGAGACCTGGGCTTGGGAACAACTCTGGGGAAAAAGGAAAGTGCAAGATTTGTGGACATACACAAAAGAGATCGCATAAATGTCAGAGAAATGAGAACCTTCTTCCTCGTTCTACAGACCTTCCAGCCCTACCTAGAATAGGGTCCTCTAAAGGTACAAACAACACCACAGTCCTGTGGTATCTCAACAACCAGGAAAAGACCAAATCTTACCTTCTACGCAGACTAGCTCTGCAAGCATGGGAACTGGCTACCTCACAGGGGATCACCCTTCAGGCAGCCTACATTCCATCCCTGCACAACTCCCAGGCAGATTGCCTAAACAGAACCATTACAAACAACCACGAATGGATGCTGCAAAGAGATGTTTTCCTGAATATGGTCCACAGGTGGGGTATTCCACAAATAGACCTGTTCGGCTCTTCCATAAACAGGCAGCTTCCTGGCTACTGCACCAGGACACCAGACCCCGAGGAATTAGCAACAGATGCCTTCTTGATAACTTGGATGGGGAAATTCCTGTATGCATTCCCCCTCTTCCCATTGATATAAAGGATCCTGCTGAATATTTAGCAGGACTCGCCCAAAACCTTGCTGGTGACTCCCTACTGGCCAAGGCAGCACTGGTTCCCTCTTTCTCCACCTGTCCAAGGGCAGTCACCACACGTTACCCCCCTTCAGTGGACCTACTCACACAGCACAATGGGACTCAGATACACCCACAGTGGGAATCTGTAAACCTCACCCTGTGGCTGATAAGATTCTGATCCCCTTCAGACTCCTATATAACAAGGACGTGCTCTCTGTCCTGCAGGAGGCCAGAAAACCCAACCTATGGAAATCCTATTTGGTGTCGCAAAAGACAGTTGAACACGCTGGAAAGCAGTATGCCTCTTATCCTGTCATACCTGTGTGAACTCGTACTCATCTCTGAAGGCACACTTTTCTGCTATCTCTGCCTGCCTCCCCATGGATCTACCCCTTGCATCCAGACTCCCTTCTAAACGTTTCCTCAAAGGTGTATTACACAAGACCACTCAGAATCTCCCCCTCCCTGGGACTTAAATTATTTTCTAGAAAAACTCATTCTAGCCCCTTGTGAGCCAGCAGACAAGGTTGCCTTAAAAATTTGCACATGGAAAACTGTAGTGCTGGTAGCTCTGACTTCCACCAGAAGGGTTTCAGAATTGCAAGCTCTTATGGCTACACCAGCTTTCCCAATTTTCCACCTGGACAGGGTGTCCCTCAGGACAAACCCGTCATTCATTCCCAAAGTAGTGAATGACCTATCCTTGAACCAGCCCATCCACCTGCCCACCTACTTCCCTAACCCACAGGGGGGATAGTGAGAGAGTGCTACATTTCCTAGACATCCACAGACAACTTAAGTTTTATCTACATTAGCCAAGCCTTTTAAGAAATCAGACCAGCTGTTTTGCCCCCTTCTACCCCAGGGTCTTGGGGAAGACTGTGAGCAAGCAGACAATTCTGGCCTGAATTTCCCGTGCCATTTCCTTCTGCTACCTACACCATGGTAAGACCTTGCAGGATAATGTCAAGGCACACACTGCCAGAACAATGGCGTCTTCTGGAGCCTTCTTTAAAGGGTTGGACACCAACTCCATACTTGAGGCAGCCACTTGGTCCTCAGTTCACACCTTCACCAAACACTACAAATTGGACCACATTTTTAGAGCCAGGGCAGGGTTTGCCAGGGCTATCCTACACGGATTCCTGGAAACTTCATCTGGGCCACCCTCCCAATCCTCATTGAGCTTTTGTACTCGCCCACAAGTAGAATACTGCAACATTGTAATAGAAGGACATAGGAAAGTTGTGTAAAGTCTTACCGTAGATGTCCTCTTCCATGTAGCAGTATTCCTTCCCACCCAACGTCCCCACTTGTATGACTGCCTTTGCTCTCCTTGGCGATACTGGGCAGTCTATGCCCTTGGAAGACTGGCTCCAACTGGGGCGTTTACTATGTTTTGAGGGCTAGTGTGTGCAGACGTCACTTTTATGGCCCACTTTCCTGCAGCCGTGTCAGACGTCCAACGCACCAAGAGGGACTGAAAATCTTTGGAAATCTGGCTGGACAAACTGGAGAGGAAGAAGGGTAAATCCACAAGTAGAATACTGCAACATGTAAGAGAAGGACATCTCTGTTTATGGTAAGAGTTTACACAACTTTCTATTCTGTGTAGTTCAGTCTCTATGATGCTTCAGTAGATCCTGCCGACCCTTTACTTTGTACTCAAAGGGAAGTGAGGAAAGAGAACTACTGAGAGACTGAACTTTTAAGTCCTTTAATACCTTTATGGATTTAGTTTTGGATAAGGATTGAACTGTAACAGCTTAGTCAACTACATTTAAAAGAGTAGCACATTTTTGAACAGTTTTTGAGAGAGAACCTTAGTTCAGATTTTCATTAATTGATGGTTCTATATCATGTTTGAAAAATGCTGTTAATTCCATAATACTTTTCACAAAATTTGGTACATCATTTATATAAATATGTGAGTTAAAGAAGCTTCTTGTACCATTTTTGCAAATAAAATTGATCATAAGAAAAATTTGATACACAAGCTTAGTGGTAATATGTGGTTTCTAAGTAGCTGGAGGAGGCATATCTTGAGCTTGAGAAATCACAGAAGAAGAATGAAGTATATATTGTTTTCTTTGAAACCTAGTTGTTGCTTTGATTTTTTATAGTAAGGTATTGTGGCATACTTTCCTACTGTGAAACTTGACCTAACATTAAGGAACATCTGTGTCCTGTATTTCAGATCTTTTCACCATTCAAAATCTGAGGCTTTTATTTTTTTTGTCCACTATTTCTTGCCAACTATCAGTTGCCACAGTCAGTTTGCCATTCAATTTTTGTGGGTGAGGTTGATTGTGGAAGACCGTTATCCAGACAGCCGTAAGGGTGTTCTATTATTTTGGCCCTAATCCCACCCCAAGTGTTTAACATTTAAGTTTGCATATGCAATGTGTGCCTGCAGCACCTTTTTCTGTGGATATGTTTGATGTTCAGCAGTAGATTACTCTTGCACTAGCCTAAGCTGTTAGGATTATATCCTGACAAAAATGTGAGCAACCAGACAGCAGTTCAAAGCTTAAGGCACCCTCCATGCATTTTGCCAGGAACTTGAGCAGAGCTACATATAAAAGGAAGTTAAAGTGCCATGTGCTTCAGAGCTTTCTTGCTGCTACTTTGTCCTTATTCAGCATATTTCAGCACACTTAGTCAGCTAGCAGTCTCTCACAGCTGGGCATCTTCGTCTTCTTTTCTCAGCTGAAGCCATGGAGGAGTTGCCGGTCTCCTCAGTTGTCCTTCAATTCCTATGTTGCAGTATAATTGTTATGGGGAATTTTCTTTGTGTTTCGCTGTTGCGGTCATTACATTTGGGTAATCCTGCTGGCAGGTTGCCCTCATTCGGCCTGAATTCCAAAGTCTTTGGTCGTGCGTTGGCTGCTGTCGCCTCTTCCCTGACGTCAAATCGTCAGGGGTGTAAAAGATGCAGCCGACGCCATTTTTTTTCAGTCTTTCTTGCCGTGCAGTGCCCGAAGCAAAAGCAATTCGCAAGTGCCGGTCGGCCGACTCCTGAGATATTCGTGTTCGAGTTTCAGACCCGAAGTCTTCAATAAAGCTAAGTACCCCGTTGGGGAAACTTTTTTTTTGCTCCAGACCAATGTCAGAAAAAGTTAACAATTGTATTTCTTGTGGAAAGCAAATACCTCATAAGGACTTTCATTCTTACTGTATTCCTTGCCTAGTCCCTGATCACAATGTTTCTGGTTGTCGGTTTTGCGTTAGATTTAACCAACGCACTATCGGTATGATTTTGCTTTAAACTGTTTTGGACGCTGGTTTAATTATCCAGAAATGTCATCAGATAGCCATCCGACTACTGGAGTTCACAAAAAAACGCAAAGAAAAGGAGAGAGATAAACAACCGAGGTCCAAAACCGACGAAGAAGCTTCTCCTAAGCCAGTTTCCGGTTTACCAGTTCTCAGTGATGTGCTTTCGCAGCCCCTGACGCCCGCTACTTTAGAGTCGCAGGCCATTACCGACTCCCACATGGAGTCGGTTATGCCGCTGGAAACACAAGGTATTGGAGCCTCGGACACTATTCCCTCATATGGGTCTGGTGCTGCTGAGCAGGCATCGGCTTTTGAGGGTGTATTCAGATATAAAAATCTTTACATGAAACTGACTTCAGCTTCAAAGGTAAAGACTAAAGCACCTTCTAAAGCAAAGAAACAAACTGAAGAGCCACGTGGACAGGCCTCTGTGCCCAAAAAACAGATGCTCAAAATGGCCGAAGACTTGATTACCTTGATCAGGGGTTTCCATCCCCCTCCTGGTAAGAGGCCTAGGCAAGAGAGAGAATATGAATCTTCAGGTCAGGTTTCCATTTCATCTGATTCCTCTTCTGATCAGGAATACTCTCTTCCTCCCTATGAGGATTCTGATGCTGAAGAATCTATACCTTCAGCCTCTCCTCCTGAGGATTACTCTTTTGGGGAAACCTCGCATACCATGAGGGAACATTTCCAGTGGGAGAGCCAAGATTATTCAGAATCTAAGAAAAGGCTCAGAGACTTCCTTTTACTCCCACAACACAGGCCCCTAGCTATTTCACCTGTGTTAGACATTGTAGATGATGTATTTTCAGAGTCCAGTCTGACCCCTGACTCCTTACCTCCAGCTCCTGTTAAGCCGGACAGGTACTACAGGGCGCCTGACTCTCATAAATTCCTTTTCAAAAACCCTGCTGCTGACCCAGAAACTATCTCTGTGTCCCAAAGGGGTCAAGGCATCCACTGCAAAAAACCCTACCCACGCCGACAAGGATTCTTGGGCATTGGACAGATGGGGGAAGATTTACAACTCTGCTACTTTGGCTACAAGGGCTTTAAGTTTTCAGTTTCATATGCTCAAATATCAGCAATATAATGTTAAGTTGACAATCTCGCCTTCATTCTTGCTGGATGGGTTTGGAGCTGAACCTCTGCTCCGACTCGGCCTATTACTAAAGCTCGAGAGCTATTTTTTACCACCGCGAGGCTATCCTATGTCCCATAATGCTAGGCATGATATACCCAGATCTCGTTTGCCGCTTCAGCTACGAGGTTGCGTCTTTTTGCCGGCTAAGGCTGTACTAATATTTTTCTTGGTTTTTAGTAAGCTTTTGGGGGTTAAAATATTAGCGATGGTGTTTTTTAGTTACTACCTTTAGATCCCTGTTTAGGATTCCCTCTTAGGTAGTTTTTGATGCTGTTTTTTTCCCCTCACCTAAAAGTTAGGCCCTTGGCCAATCCCCTTCCATTCTTATTTGTGTGTGTTTGTGCCTTGTTAGATTGTATTAAAAAGTGTGGGGTTATTTTTTTCCTAGTCTGTTACAACTTTTTTGTGTGTGTTTGACTGATTGTGACTAGACAGTCATCCCTTTTTCAGGATGTCTAAAGACACTAAGGTCTCGGGCTTCAAGAAGTGTGACTTGTGCTGTCAGAAGATGCCTCTGACAGACTGTCACACTTCTTGCTTATATTGCTTGGGCCCTCTGCACCTGCAGGACTCTTGTTCTGTCTGCCATGCGTTCAGTCCAAGAGTCCTGCAGGAATAAACTTATTTTGAGAGGCTTGTTAAAGCCTGAAGGTTCCCCGGCTAAGCCTTCGTCGGGTAAACCTTCTAAGCTTGCCAAACCATCGGCCCCACGTCAAAGCCGTCGCCGAGCGGTGCTACTACTACCACTGCATCGGTTCCGGCCATAACCGATGATTCTAGACCTCATTCGGCTCTGAGACTGCTGTCGGAGCCGTCTTCGAGCAAGAAGTGTTCCAGGTCTCCTTCCCTGGAATCGGTCCACTCTGCTCCGAAGTCTCCATTGTTATCAGAGCGGAGTCACAGGTCCCACTCCTCTCGGTCTTCCAGGCTGTCGGACCATGAACTCGAGATGGCGGTTAGCAGACTACTTAAGTTGCAGGCACTGGCCCAAATGTTGTATAGCCCTCCTCATCAGGTATTGGCTTTAACTACTCCCTCTTCGATTCCTCCTCTGACTCTTCCTGTGAGTTCGTAGCCGGAGATCGTAGGGGTCGGGAACGTCGGAGCCGATACCACCCCTTTCGGCTCAGATCTCTTCCTTGGATGTCCTTCAAGGATGCATCTGCAGTCCTTACATATGGGTTGTCCTGCCTCAGGCAGCCCTTCGGTCTGCCGGATTCCAAAGTCTGGGTCCGGCGTTGGCTGATGTCGCCCTTTCCCCGTCAGAGCGCCTGAGGTATAAAAGTGACAGCCGACGCCATCTTCCTCAGTCTTTCTTGGCGCATGGTGCCAGAAGCAGAAGCAGTTCGCAAGTGCCGGTCGGCCAGCTCCTGTAATTTCAGCTACTGAAGTCTTCAAAAAAAGCGAAGTACCCCATTGGGGACTCTTTCTTGCCTCGGCCGATGTCAGATCAAACGGTTAAAGTTAATAATTGTTTAACTTGTGGGAAACATATACCTCATAAGGATTTCCACTCTTACTGCTTACCCTGCCTAGGCCCAGACCACGACGTCTCGGCCTGTACAGCCTGTGCTTCCTTCAATAAACGCACTCTTAGGTGTCGGGCAGAGTTTGCAGAGGAATATTTTGGGGAAAATTACTGTTATAAAATGCCGTCGGAGCTTCCGACAGCTCTTTTACCCAAGAAACGGAAGGATAAGGACCGACACAAGCGGCCCGCGGTTTTGTCCGTCTCCACCCCCAGGCCTACCGCGACTGTCTCGGTCTCTGCTGAAACCGAATCTCCACTGGTTCCAACCGACGACAACGTACAGCCGGTAACTACGGTACCGGAGGCCTCCACTGGGTCGGTCTTAGAATTTCCTTCTGAAACCGGTGCTCCGGAGATATCCGACACTATGTCTGTTGATAAAACTATTCCAGCACGTGGGGCAGCCAGGCCTCCTGTTTCCATGTCCATTAAGGCCTTTACACGTGCCAAAGCTGCTAAACAGCCAAAAGCTCTCCCTCCCAAGGCTATTCCTCAGGGATCCACTACCGGTTCACAAATTTTGAGCTTAGCTGAGGACCTTATCTCCTTAACCAGGGGCTGTCAGCCACATCCAGACAGGGGCTCTCAACCATCTCCAGGCAAAGGGCCCAGGGTTGAGCAGACTGATCCCCAGTCCTCTGATGAGGCCTCAGATGACTCTGCCCTTTCAGACTACCAGGAGGAGGCCTTTCTGGCCTACGAGGATTCTGATGCAGAGGAATCTATTCCCTCGGCCTCCCCCCTGAAGAGTTGTCCTTTGGGGAGACCCTTCACTCCATGAGAGCGCATTTCAAATGGCAAGGCCAGGAATTCTCTGATTCCAGGAAGAGGTTAAGAACTTTCTTACATTTACCTCAACATAGACCTTTGGCTATTCCTCCAGTTTTAAATGTTATAGAAGATGTGTACTCTGAGTCTAGTATTTCCCCTGACTCTCTTCTTCCGGCTCCTGTCAAACCCGACAGGTGCTACAGGGTCCCGGACACACATCTATTCCTTTACAAGGGCCACTCAGCTGACCCTGAAACTATTTCCCAGGGCCCTATAGGGGTTACAACCACCACTTCTAAAAATCCACTTCCTTCTGAAAGGGAATCCAGGGCTTTAGAGAGATGGGGTAAAAAAGTGTATACTTCCTCCACTCTTTCTATGAGAGCATTAAATTGTCAATTCCATATGATACAGTATCAAGAATACCTGTTAGATGAATTGCATAAAAAACTAACCTCACCTGAACCCCTAGATCGCAAGGCGTTTCAGGATCTGGTGCATAACTCCCAGCAGGTTAGCAACCATTCTTACAGTGTGGTTATGATGCATTGGAAGCTTCATGTAGGTCAGCAATGACAGGTGCAGTCATACGTAGACTTGCTTGACTGAAGGAACAAACACTGCCAGATCATGTTAAAGCAAAGCTTCTGGATGCACCACTGGAAAAACAAAAGTTATTTGGTTCCACGGCTCAAGAGGTCTTAAAGAAATTTGAGGAAAAGGCTAAATCAGTACAGACAGTCAAAGATTTCCTCCAGGTCCAACCACCAAGATTCAGCAGAAATTGGCCTACTAAGAATTGGTCCTTTCCAGACACAGACAGATTTCAAAGAGGCAGAAACAGGCGTGCCAGAGGTAGAGGGCAAGCTCGAGGCTCCTACAGAGGCCGTCAATGGCAGCCTCCTAACCAGAGAGGTAGTGCAGGACCTACACCTGCTGCACAAGGACAATCTCAATGACTTGACTTTGACCCCGCCAACCAGGGCTCAATTGGAAGCACCTTTGGGCGGAAAGCTATCTTTATTCTCAGAAAATTGGCACATTATTACAAAGGACAAATGGATACTGCAAATAATAGACAAAGGGTACAGATTCCATTTTCATACATTACCAAAAAGACAAGGCATGCCAAACCTGCCACCAAATCAAAGGGCAGAGGCTTTCAAGCAAATTTCCAACCTACTACAAATGAACACAATAGAAAAGGTTCCTTTCACAGAACAAGGCCAAGGATTTTATTCCAGACTATTCCTTGTTCCAAGAAAAGAAAAGCAATGGAGGCCTATTCTGGACTTGTCCGCACTGAATACTTATCTCATTGTGCCAAAATTCAAAATGCTGACCTTACAGCAACTCCTTCCCATGCTGGGCAAGGGGTCTTGGCTGGTAACTCTAGACCTCAATGAGGCATACCTGCATGTCCCTATCAGACAAAGTTGCAGAAGACACCTCAGATTTCTTGCGGGTTCAGAGCATTATCAAGTCTCAGCATTGCCCTTTGGCTTATCTACTGCGCCCAGAGTATTCACGAAATGCCTGGCATCAGTAATTGCACATTGCAGACTCCAGGGGATTAAAATATACCCATACCTGGACGACTGCCTTATACAAGCGGACAGCCAACAAACATTGGTAAAACACTTGAATTATGCCATCCGCCTACTACAGGCCTTGGGATACACAGTCAACATTCAGAAATCAAGTCTTGTTCCATCCCAAACAATAATTTTCCTGGGTGCAAAACTGGATACAGCCACCCAAATGGCTTTTCTCACAGAAGAAAAACAAGAACAACTACCGGATTATTTCAGAAATCTGACAACATAAACCCAGCTGACGGCAAGGAAAATCCTGCAGGCCCCTGGGTTTCATGGCATCTTGCATTCTTCTGATTCCACAAGCAAGGCTGCATATGAGGAAACTGCAATGGTACCTAAGGAGTCTATGGTCTCAACACAGTCACAGCCTAGAAGGACAATGGACACAAAAAAAAAAAAAAATTGCGCCTGCACATCAACCAAAAGGAAATGCTGGCAGTGATACACTCAATCGAGGCCTTCAAACACTTCCTGCATCAAGGCCACCTGCTAATAAAGACAGATAATACCACAGTTATGTGGTACATAAACAAGCAAGGAGGTACCCATTCTTACCCTCTTTGCAGACTGGCAGTGAATCTTTGGGAACTTTTCCTAAAACTCAATATAGAGCTGCAATCCCAGTTCGTACCAGGAAAAGATAATGTACTGGCGGACAGCCTAAGCAGAAACACCATGGATCCACACGAATGGATGTTGCACCCAGACATCTTTCTTCAGATAACACAATTATGGGGAAGGCCAGACATAGATCTTTTGCCTCCCACCACAACCATCAACTGAAGAAATTCTGCACAAGAGCATACCATCCTCAAGCATGGAAAGTGGACGCTCTCTCTCTCTTTCAGCTGGAATACTCTAAAAGTATATGCATTCCCTCCTCTACCGTTAATGACCAAGGTCTTACTGAAGATCAGGACAGAGCAACCAAAAGTGATTCTGATAGCTCCGGACTGGCCAAGACAGCTCTGGTACCCACTGTTAAAGAGCATGTCTCGCACGAAACCGCGGCCTCTACCACAATGGCCACTTCTTCTGACACAGCACAAGTACAAAATTCTGCACTCCATCCTAAAAACCTTGCAGCTGACAGCCTGGAAGATACCTTGACTCCTCACCAGGATAAACTATCCAAGAGGGTAAAGGATATCATCATGGAAGCTCGGCGACCTTCCACAAGAAAAACATATTCAGCAAAATGGAAAAGATTTCGTACCTGGAACACCGCAAAGGGTCAAGATCCGACAGTGATGAGCATTCCACATATCCTTGAATACTTGGCTGAAATGCTGCATAATGGCATTTCTTATTCTTCCATAAAAATTCATGCTTCAGCAATTTCAGCAGAGTACAACACTGATCCACCTGTATTTTCTCATCCTCTGCTAAGGCAGTTTCTAAGAGGGATAAAAAACATCAACCCTCCACGGAAACCACCAGTGCCTACATGGGACCTTAACTTCATGTTGGAAAAATTAACTCTACCTCCCTTTGAACCAGCAACATCTTCAGAACTACAGTTCCTGTCTTGGAAGACTGCCTTCCTTCTGGCCATAACCTCAGCAAGAAGAGTATCTGAGTTACAGGCCCTCATGGCAGTACAACCATTTCTCATTTTTCATCAGGGCAGAGTCTCTTTGAGAACCAATCCTTCATTCATGCCAAAGGTGGTATCCAGGGTCTCACTGAACCAAGCTAT
Organism: Protopterus annectens; assembly: GCF_019279795.1. Classification (NCBI taxonomy): domain Eukaryota; kingdom Metazoa; phylum Chordata; order Ceratodontiformes; family Protopteridae; genus Protopterus; species Protopterus annectens. Next base: position 849,215,472 of record NC_056750.1, read on the forward strand.
TCACCTGCCTACCTTCTTTCCAAATCCGCAAAATAAAGGAGAGAAACTTCTGCATACCCTAGACATTCACAGACAGTTGCGCTACTACTTGGACAGAACTAAGACTTACAGAAAAACTGACCAACTCTTTGTAGCATATGCTGCTGGGGTACAATGAAAAGCAATCTCCAAACAGACTTTCAAAATTGATAGGAAATTGCATTCGATTCTGCTACTCTTTTCATGGCAACGCTGTGCCAGCTAACATCAGACCTCATTCCACCAGAGCCACAACCACCTCCACAGCCTTCTTAAGAGGGGTGGCTACAAAGGACATTTTAGAAGCTGCTACATGGAGCTCTGTGCATACATTTTCCAAGCATTACAACTTACCTTTATATTCCAGATCCAGAGCAGGCTTTGCTACTGCAGTCCTGCAGGACATGTTAGCTACACCATCCTTTTCTTAGGTCCTACCACCCCCCAGCTTGGCTATGGTATTCTACCCATATGTAAGGACTGCAGATGCATCCTTGAAGGACATAGTACAGTTTTGTACCTACCATAAATGTAGATGTCCGATAGGTATGCATCTGCAGTCAGGTTTTCCCTCCCTCCTACCCCTCTGTGGTACTATTTGGGTGCTTATCCCTCATTTTAGCTAGCTGGGGTTTATCTATTATGGTGTATTTGTTTTATATTGCTGTGCATGTTTGGAATTTTCTCTCTCTCCAAATTTAGCCTTCCTTAGAGGGCACCTGGCATCTGGGGCAAGAAAAACTGAGGAAGATGGCGTCGGCTGTCACTTTTATACCCCAGGCGCTCTGACGTCGGGGAAAGGGCGACATCAGCCGACGCCGGACCCAGACATTGGAATCCGGCCGACCGAAGGGCTGCCTGAGGCAGGACAACCCATATGTAAGGACTGCAGATGCATACCTATCGGACATCTACAGTTATGGTAGGTACAAAACTGTACTTTCCATCCTTGGAGGGATCCGGGCGCCGGGACACTCTCGTCGGCTTCGAGGGGGCGAGTGGCATCGGACCCTTGTCCGACCCCGTTCTCCCTCTCGGAGCTTCGGCGCAGGTGAGTTCGGCCCCGACATCGGCCTCGGAGCCGTCCCACTCGGTGCTGGGAGGAGTCCTTGTCTCTTCGGAGCGGGGACCCCCTTCCCTGCCTGATAGGGGCGCCTTTGAGGTCATGAGGAGTGTGCTGGCCCCTGTGCCTGCTCCACGGTCGGCTCCTTCGGCTCCTCCCTCTATGGTGCCTGCTTCAGTCTCTACCCGCTTTCTTGATCCCGAGCATGGAGAACTGACGCTACAGTTAGCCCCATTGGGCATATCCTCCTCTTCTGACGCCTCCCCTGATCCTTCAGGGGAGCCCCCTCGAAAGAGAACATGCAAGAGGAAGCATATAGACTCCCCTGAGTCAGTCTCATCGGACACTGACTTGGATGACTCAGAAGGGTCCCCAAGGTCCCCCTCTGAGGATGTCTCATTTTCTGACATCCTGGAGATTTTTAAGCAGAGGGGAAGCTTGTCTGCCCTTAATCCTTCTGAGGACGAGTCGGTGTACCTGGATGCGTTCGGTTCTCGCCCCTCCACCTCCTGGGTGTCTCCGCCTTTCGAGCCGCTCATGGATGTGGTGGCTCTAAAGGCGTGGACGGCTCCGGATACTATGGAACCAACTCCCTGGAGGCCTACAAAATTTATTACAGCCCCTTCTGACAAGCAGTTTCTAACTAAGGGCGTCCCTGTTGATGCCATGGTGGTGGCAGCGGCCATTAAAAAGGAGTTGGCTGCCTCTTCAGTACCTGTCCATCCTCCTAATAAGGAATCTAGGACTATGGACAGGTATGGCAAGCGGATGTTTTCCTCAGCGACCTTTGCTATGCGTTCGCTGAATTATTTGTGCCATTTCACCCGTCTCCAGAGAGACCTTCTCAAGGAACTGGGTGATACCTTACAGGACCTATCAGCTGCGGGGTCTCAGGAAAAGATCATCTCCTAGCTGGGGACCCTAAACTCTGTTGTAAACTCCTCCATGTGGCTCATTTACTATGCAGCCGATGGAGCGAGTAGGGCTGCAGGCACGGGCGTCGCTCTAAGGAGACACGCCTGGATGCAACTTTGCTGACCCCTCCTTCAAGGCATCCTTCACTAACACCCCCTTTGATGGTTCTGCCTTGTTTGGACCTCAAGTGAAGGATACATTGACCAGGTTGCGAGCAGGAAGGCAAGACTCTCTGCCGTAGGAGTCCGTTTTTCTACCCCTTCTAGACCATACCCTAAGGGTCAGAAAGGTGGGAAAATATGGTTCCGCAAACCTCAAGGAGTACTGCCTGATGCAAGTGGTGAGCTTCCCTCTAGAGGCAGAGGAGGGAACAATAATAGATGCCACCCGAGGGGCAGGGGAGGGTCTGCAGAATCAGGGTAGCAGAGAATCCTTCTCTGACAAACCCTTCCAGCATCCCTGAGGAGCTGCCCGACTGTCCACCTTCGGAGGCAGTCGGGGGAAGACTATCACTGTACCCAGAAGCCTGGCATTCCCTCACGCAAGACATTTGGGTACAGTCGATCATATCCGAGGGTTACAAAATTCTCTTTATTCATACCCCACAACCGCCAAAAGGGCCCCTTCCAGACATTCCACCTGGTCTGAGGGATCAATCGGCACTAGAAATTTCAAAGCTGCTACAAAAAAAGAGCCATCCAGCCAGTCCCAGCAGACCAGCAAGGATCCGGAGTCTACTCCAAGTTCTTTTTGGTACCAAAAAAGGCAGGGGACTGGAGACCTATTTTTGGATCTCAGCAGACTGAACAAGTCTGTTCAAAGAACGAAATTCAGGATGGTCACGCTTCAGTCCATTCTACCCTTCCTGGGTCAGGACAATTGGATGTGCTCTATAGACCTTCAGGATGCGTGCTATCATATCAAAATGAACAGGCGCTCCAGGAGGTTTCTCTGCTTCCAGCTGGGAGCCAGTCACTACCAATTCAGAGCCCTGCCCTTTGGCCTCACCACAGCCCCCAGGGTGTTTACCAAATGCATGGCAGTGGTTGCGGCTCACCTGAGACGAAAAGGATTCCAGGTGTTTCCATACTTAGACTGGCTCCTTACTGCCACCACCAAGCGTCAGCTACTTCATTCCAGAGATTATACCCTCCAAATTTGCAACGAGCTAGGTATCTCTGTAAACTCCGAAAAGTCTGCCTTGTCGCCTTGTCAGTCTATTACCTTCATAGGCGCCGTTTTAAACACTATGGAACTGTCAGCAAAACTGCCTGTACAAAGGATTTCAGACATTCGAAGTCATGTTCAAATCCTACTACAAGAGAACAGAGTCTAGGCCAGATTCATACTAAAAACCCTAGGTCTCATGGCAGCAGCTATCACATTACTCCCCCTAGCTCGCTTTCACATGTGGATCCTGCAATGGATGCTGTTTTCCCAGTGGTCCTTTCAACAGCTTCCAATGTCACACAGCATTCTAATCACTCAGTCATGCAAAAGACACCTTTCATGGTGGATGGTCTCCCCTCAAGTTCTTCAGGGCAGACCCTTTGTCCTTCCTCCTCCTGTGGCTACTGTGACAACGGATGCCTCCCTGATCGGGTGGGGGGGGGGGGCATTTTCAGGGCAGGACAGTTCAGGGCACATGGCAGCCTTTCGAAAGCCACCTGCACATAAATGTCTTGGAAACGAGAGCGGTGCTTTTAGCGTTGCAGGCCCTTCAAGACTCTCTACCCACCGGGACTATTGCAATTCAGACAGACAATATGTCTGTAGTGTGGTACATCAACAAGCAGGGCGGAACCAGGTCCTACCCCCTATGTCGAGAAGCACTCAGACTGTGGCAGTGGGTGATCTCTTCTTAATGGTTTCTGGTAGCAGCCAATATCCCCGGGAAGTCCAACGTCATAGCTGACAGGCTGAGCAGAGCCATTCTCATGCCCCACAAGTGGTCTCTCAACCAGCTAGTAGTGGAAAAAATCTTCAGGAGGTGGGGTCAGCCTTGCTGCGATCTTTTTGCAACCCCTCAAAACAACAAGTGCCCAGACTTCTTCACCCTCTTCCCTCTTACAGGTCTTCCCCCCAGAGATGCTCTAGTCCACGATTGACCCCGGGGTCTTCTGTATGCCTTTCCCCCCCTTTCCCTCAATTACTCCGCTAATCCAGAAAGCAACTGTTTTGAGATCCAGAATGATCCTTGTTGCCCCTTACTGGCCCCGACAAATTTGGTTCCCGTTCCTGCAACGTCCTCTACTAGATCAGCCCTGGCATCTGGACCCAGCGACAGATCCTCTGACACATCAGTCGGGCGGGCTGCATCAATCTCTCCAATGTCTCAACCTCACAGCTTGGTTGCTCCGCTACCAACCCTAGCCAGGCTTCCCTCAGTCTCTCATTCAGTTCGTGACATCATCCTTGCTTCGCACAAGTCTACTACCAGAAAGACTTATGCTGGCAAATGGAAGCGTTTCTCTGTTTGGGCAGGGGAGAAACAAGTTGACCCTTTTACAGCCCCTGTCCATACAGTCTTAGAGTTTTTGGCAGAACTTTTTCAAATGGGATCTTCTTCAGCCACCATCAGAGTTCAGTTGGCAGCCATTGCGAATTTTCACGTTGGATTGTTAGAGACCAGCATTATGTCACACAAACTTTGTAAAGCCTTTCTAAAAGGAACCCTCTTACTTAGGCCCCCGGTAAAAGATCCTCCCCCACCATGGGACCTAAATTTGGTGCTGTCATCTTTAATTCTCCCTCCCTTTGAACCTGCAGCTTCCTGTTCATTAAAGTTGCTCTCTTGGAAAACTCTGTCCTTCAAGGATGCATCTGCAGTCATCACATATGGGTTGTCCTGCCTCAGGCAGCCCTTCTGTCGGCCGGATTCCAAAGTCTGGGTCCGGCGTCGGCTGATGTCGCCCTTTCCCCGACGTCACAACGCCTGGGGTATAAGAATGTCAGCCGACGCCATCTTCCTCAGTCTTTCTTGCCGCGTGGTGCCCGAAGCAGAAGCAGTTCGCAAGTGCCGGTCAGCCAGCTCCTGTAAATTCGCTATCCGAAGACTTCAAAAGCTAAGTACCCCGTTGGGGACATTTTCTTGCCTCAGCCGATGTCAGAAAAAGTTAATAATTGTTTAACTTGTGGGAAACAAATACCTCATAAGGATTTCCACTCATATTGCCTTCCCTGCTTAGGCCCAGACCACGACGTCTCGGCCTGTTCAGCCTGCGCTTCCTTCAACCGACGCACTCTTAGACGTCGGTCGGAGTTCGCAGAACAGTTCTTTGGGGATAGTTTTGCTTACAAAATGCCATCGGAAACCCCGACATCTCATTTAATTAAAAAACGGAAAGACAAGGACCGACACACGCGGACCGTGGTTTCGGCTGAAACCGCGGCTAGGCCTACCGCGAGTGTCTCTGTCTCAGCTGATACAGAGTCCTTGGAACTTCCGAACCCTGAAATAATCCAACCGACAGCCTCGGCCCCGGAGGCTTCTACCGAGTCGGTTACAGAATTGCCTTCTGAAACTGGTGTACAGGAATCCTCCAACACCATATCTTTAGACAAAGCTACACCAGCATGTGGTGCAGCCAGGCCTCCTGCATCCATGTCTATTAAGGCCTTCACCAGGGCTAAAGCTACAAAACACACTAAAGCCATGCCTCCCAGAGTTATTACTCAGGGTCCTCCTTCTAGTTCACAGATTTTAACCTTAGCAGAGGACCTTATCTCCTTAATTAGGGGCTCTCAGCCTCATCCGGACAGGGGCTCCCAACCCCCTCTAGACAAGAGGCCCAGGATGGATCCTCCTGATCCCCTTTCCTCAGAGGAGGCCTATGTTGGCTCGGATCACTCAGACTACCAGGAGGAGGCTTATTCGGCCTACGAGGATTCGGATGCAGAGGAATCCATTCCCTCGGCCTCCCCTCCTGAAGAGCTTTCCTTTGGGGAGACCCTTCACACTATGAGAGAGCATTTTAAATGGCAGGGCCAGGAATATTCTGATTCCAGGAAAAGACTAAGAACTTTTCTTCATTTACCTCAGCATAGACCTTTGGCTATTCCTCCTGTTTTAAATGTGATTGATGTATTTTCTGACTCTAGTATGACTCCTGACACACTGCCTCAGGCCCCTGTTAAGCCCGATAGGTACTACAGGGTCCCGTACACACATAATTTCCTTTATAAGGCCCACTCTGCTGACCCTGAAACTATTTCACAGGGCCCTAAAGGGGTTGCAGCTGTTACTTCTAAAAACCCACTCCCCTCTGCAAAGGAGTCCAGGGCATTAGAGAGATGGGGTAAAAAAGTGTATACTTCTGCTGCTCTTGCATTGAGAGCATTAAATTGTCAATTTCACATGATACAGTATCAAGAGTATTTGTTAGAAGAAATGCATAAGAAATTGTCTTCTTCTGAACCTCTTGACGGTAAATCCTTTCAGGATCTGGTACATAACTCCCAGCAGGTTAGCAACCACTTCTTGCAGTGTGGTTATGATGCATTGGAAGCTTCATGTAGGTCAGCAATGACAGGTGTTGTTATACGCAGGCATGCTTGGCTGAAGGAACAATCCCTGCCAGAACATGTTAAAGCTAAGCTTTTGGATGCTCCATTGGAAAAGCAAAAGTTATTTGGTTCAACTGCTCAAGACGTCCTAAAGAAATTTGAGGAAAAGGCAAAATCTGTACAAACGGTTAAAGATTTCCTTCAAGTACAACCACCTAGATTCAGCAGAAACTGGCCTTCCAAGAATTGGTCCTTTCCGGACCCAGAAAGATTTCAAAGGGGCAGGAACAGGCGTGCCAGAGGTAGAGGGCAAGCTTAGGGGCTCCTACAGAGGCCGTCAATGGCAACCTCCAATCCAGACAGGCAGTTCAGGACCTGCAACTGCTGCACAAGGACAGACTCAATGACTTTGCTTGGACTCCGCCAACCAGGGCTCAATTAGAAGCACCTTTAGGCGGAAAGCTTTCTTTATTCTCCAAAAATTGGCACAACATTACAAAAGACAAATGGACACTCCAAATAATAGACAACGGATACAGGTTCCATTTCCACACATTGCCAAAAAGAAAAGGCATGCCAGGTCTGCCACCAAATCTGCCAGGTCTGCCACCAAATCAAAGGGCAGAGGCTTTGAAACAAATCTCAAATTTACTACAAATGAAAGCCATAGAAAAAGTTCCTATTTCAGAACAAGGCCAAGGATTTTACTCCAGGCTATTCCTTGTTCCAAGAAAAGAGCATCAATGGAGACCAATTCTCGACTTGTCCGAACTGAATACTTATCTGATTGTGCCAAAATTCAAAATGCTGACTTTACAGCAACTCCTTCCCATGCTGGGCAAGGGGTCTTGGCTGGTTACTCTAGACCTCAAGGAGGCATACCTGCATGTCCCTATCAGACAAAGTTGCAGAAGATACCTCAGATTTCTTGCAGGGTCAGAGCATTATCAATTCTCAGTATTGCCCTTTGGCTTATCTACTGCGCCCAGAGTATTCACGAAATGCCTGGCTTCAGTAATAGCACACTGCAGACTCCAGGGGATTCAAATCTACCCATATCTGGACGACTGCCTTATACAAGCGGACAGCCAACAAACTTTGATAAAGGACTTAAATTATGCCATCAGTCTTCTGCAGGCCTTGGGATATACAGTCAACATGCACAAATCAAGACTTGTTCCATCCCAAAGAATAACCTTTCTGGGTGCGGATCTAGATACAACCACCCTAATGGCTTATCTCTCAGAAGAAAAACAAAGTCAACTACCGGATTACTTCAAGAATCTGACAAGACAAACCCAACTGACTGCAAGGAAAATCCTGCAGGCCCTGGGTTACATGGCATCCTGTATTCTTTTGATTCCACAAGCAAGGCTACATATGAGAAAGCTACAGTGGTACCTAAGGAGTTTATGGACTCAGCACAGTCACAGTTTGGAAACTTTAATCCCACTTATTCCATGCCTTCACAAGGAATTTCTGTGGTGTGCTCAGGCCAGCCAGTCCAACAGAGGGTTGTCCTTCACAAAGCCAAAAACCTCCCAAACTATTACAACAGACACTTCAGACCTAGGTTGGGGAGCACACATGGAGGGCAGAGGTATCCAAGGACAGTGGTCACGATAGGAGCTACGCATGCACATAAATCAAAAAGAAATGCTAGTAGTGATACATGCAATCGAGGCCTTCAAACTATTCCTGCATCCAGGCCATCTACTAATAAGGACAGACAACACCACAGTTATGTGGTACATAAACAAACAAGGGGGTACCCATTCTTACCCTCTTTGCAGACTGGCAATGAATCTATGGGATCTTTCCTTGAAACTCAATATACAGCTACAAGCTCAGTTTATGCCGGGAAAGGACAATGCACTGGCGGACAGCCTAAGCAGAAATATCATGGATGCACACGAATGGATGCTGCACCCAGACATTTTTCAACTGATAACACAGTCTTTGGGGAGCCCGGACATAGATCTATTTTCATCCCCTCACAATCATCAACTGAAGAAATTCTGCTCAAGGACATACCACCCACAAGCATGGAAAGTGGACGCCCTCTCCTTCAGCTGGAGAAATCTGACAGTGTATGCATTTCCTCCTATTCCATTAATGACCAAGGTGTTACTGAAGATCAGGTCAGGGCAGCCAAAAGTGATTCTGATAGCTCCGGACTGGCCAAGACAGCACTGGTTCCCACTGCTAAGAAGCATGTCACGTACGAAACCATGGCCCCTACCTCTATGGCCTCTTCTGCTGACACAGCACAGATACAAAACTCTACATTCCAACCTGAAAACATTGCAACTAACAGCGTGGAGAATACCTTGACTCCTCCTCAGGATAAGCTATCCCAGAGAGTGAAAAATATTATTATAGAAGCTCGCCGCCCTTCCACAAGGAAGGCATATTCAGCAAAATGGAAAAGATTTCTCATCTGGAACACCACAAAGGGCCTAGATGCGACTATGATGAACATGGCACATATCCTGGAATATTTGGCAGAAATGTTCCACAATGGGCTGTCTTACTCTTCTATTAAGATTCATGCTTCAGCAATTTCAGCAGAGTATAATATCCACCTGTCTTTTCTCATCCTCTCCTAAGACAGTTTCTAAGAGGAATTAAAAACATCAAACCTCTTAGGAAACCACCTCTACCTGCATGGGACCTCAACTACGTGTTGGAAAAACTAACACTGCCTCCATTTGAACCAGCAGCATCTGCAGATCTACAGTACCTTTCATGGAAGACTGCTTTCCTTCTGGCAATAACCTCAGCAAGAAGGGTTTCGGAATTGCAGGCCCTGATGGCAGTTCAGCCATTTATTATTTTTCACAAGGACAGAGTTTCATTAAGAACTAATCCTACTTTTATGCCAAAGGTGGTATCCAGGGTTTCATTGAATCAAGCCATTTACTTGCCTACCTTCTTTCCAAATCCACAAAACAAAGGGGAGAAACTGTTGCACACCCTGGACATTCACAGACAGTTGTGCTACTACTTGGACAGAACTAAAGGTTTCAGGAAATCTGACCAGCTGCTAGTAGCATATGCTGCTGGTACTCAAGGAAAAGCAATTTCCAAACAGACAATTTCAAAATGGATAGGAAATTGCATCCGCTTTTGTTACTCATTTCATGGAAAGACTGTACCAGCTGACATTAGACCTCATTCTACGAGAGCCACAGCCACCTCCACAGCCTTCTTAAGAGGGGTGGCTACAAAAGACATTTTAGAAGCTGCCACATGGAGCTCCGTGCATACATTTGCCAAGCATTACAATTTACCTTTATATTCCAGATCCAGAGCAGGCTTTGCTACGGCTGTCCTGCAGGGTATCTTAGCTACACCATCCTTTTCCTAGTACCTCCACCCCCAGATTGGCTATGGTATTCTACCCATATGTGATGACTGCAGATGCATCCTTGAAGGACATAGTACAGTTTTGTACCTACCATAAATGTAGATGTCCGATAGGTATGCATCTGCAGTCAGGTTTACCCTCCCTCCTTCCCCTCTGTGGTATTCCTAGGGTGCTTACCTCTCTATTAGCTAACTGGGGGGATCTATTATGGTGTATTTGTTTTTTTATATATATATATATATATATATATATATAGATATTTTTGCAAATGTTTGGATTTTTTATTGCATTTTTCCAAATTTAGCCTTCCTAGAGGGCACCTGGCATCTGGGGCAAGAAAAACTGAGGAAGATGGCGTCGGCTGACGTTCTTATACCCCAGGCGTTGTGGCGTCGGGAAAGGCGACATCAGCCGGACCCAGACTTTGGAATCCGGCCGACCGAAGGGCTGCCTGAGGCAGGACAACCCATATGTGATGACTGCAGATGCATACCTATCGGACATCTACATTTATGGTAGGTACAAAACTGTACTTTTTTAGTAGCCATCACTTCAGCGAGAAGGGTATCAGAACTTTAAGCCCTTTGTGTTCGCCCTCCTTACCATGTTTTTCACAAAGATAGAGTGTCACTTAGGACTAGTCCGTCCTTTTTACCCAAAGTACTCTCTGAAAAAAATCTGAATCAGACCATCGATCTTCCTGTTTTCTTCCCACTTTATACCAATAGGCCCGAACGGAAGTTACATTGTCTAGACATTCACCGTCAATTATGCTTCTACCTGGATAGAACCAAGTAGACGAGGAAATCAGAACAGCTCTTCCTGTCTTACGCGGAAGGGAAACAAGGCCTGCCAGTTTCCAAAGTAACTTTGTCCAGGTGGTTGACCTCTGTCATCATGTTGATTTACCAATTGAGGCATAAAGAGCTCCCTATTAAGCCCAGAGCTCATTCAACCAGAGCATTAACTTCTTCAGTAGCCTTTCAGGCAAGATTGCCAGTGGACTCCATTTGTGCAGTGGCCACATGGGCCTCTCCTCATACCTTCATTTCTCATTACAAGCTGGACATGACCTGTAGAAGTAGGGCTGATTTTGGTTCCACTGTACTGAAGAGTTTGTTCCATTGAGACACCCAGGACTAAGGTGCTAGGGACGCTGTCCCATCCAGCAAGAAGGAAGGTGAGATTGACAACTTAACATTGAGAAGTTACGTACTTACCATAACGTTCCATGTTAGTTGTCTTCTTCTCGTCTTCTTTCTTGCGTCCCACCCTCCATCCCCCTAGCCTGGCAAGACCGAGAGTATCTTCTGAGATGTATCATCTGAGATGTGTTATCATGAGTTATCTCCTTAGCTACCGCTTTCTTTTTCTTGGTAGCTCTTATAAGAGTTTTGTATATCTAGATGTATAGAGGTAGATATATATATATATATATATATATATATATATATATATATATATATATATATATTCTCAGTCATGGTGGGGACATGTATGTCCATAGTGTTAGCTATCAAACGAGATCTGGGTATATCACGCCTAGCATTATGGGACATAGGATAGCCTCGAGCCGGTAAAAATACCTCTCGAGCTTTAGTAATAGGCCGAGTCCGAGCCAAGGTTTGGCTCCGAACCCATCCAGCAAGAAAGAAGGCGAGAAGAAGACAACTAACATGGAACGTTATGGTAGGTACATAACTTCTCATTATGTCACTGCTTAAACAGAAAATGTTGATAAATTCTGAGTGTGCAGAAAACAAAGAAATGCAGGATTTATTGCATGCAGCTGAGCAAGTTGGAAAGCATACTTTGCAATGTGGTTTTGATTCTTTGGAGGCCTCCTGCAGGGCCGCTGTTACAGGTTCTGTCATCAGGAGGCATGCTTGGTTAAAGGAACAAAATCTGCCTGATCATGTCAAAGCAAAATTATTAGATGCTCCATTACAGTATGATACCTTGTTTGGTGTTAAAGCAGAGGAGATTTTAAAGAAAATGGAGGACAAAGCTAAATCTATGCAAACGGTTAAGGATTTCTTAACAGGTACAGCCTACAAGATTTAGCAGACACTGGCCTACAAAGAATTGGTCCTTTCCAGTGGCAGACGGACCACAAAGGGGCAGATACAGATGCCCAAGAGGCAGATACCAGCCCCTAGGTTCGTACAGATCTAAACAAATGGGGTGCTTCTACCTCCAAAAGTGGAAGAGACAAATCACAGCCATACAGGAAACAGTCCCAATGACTTCCCCCTGCCTGCACCAAGCACTGGCAGCACCTTTAGGGGGAAAACTATCACTTTTTTCTCTAAATCGGCACATTATAACCCAGGACAAGTGGGTTCTAAATGTAGTGTCACAAGGCTACAAGTTCCATTTCCATACCCTGCCAAAGGTACACGGCTGGCCAAATCTGCCAAAAAAGCAATGGGCAGAGGCGCTAAAACAAGTCTCATCCCTCATGGACATGGGGGCCATTCAACAAGTACCAGAGCAAGAGTAGGGACAAGGATTTTACTCAACTGTTCTTGGTACCCAGAAAGGACAAGGCCTTGAGGCCAATACTGGACCTATTTATTCTGAACACATTCCTGGATATACCAAAATTCAAAATGTTGACTTTACAGCAGCTTTTGCCCATGCTGGGCAAGAATGCTTTGCTTGTGACTTTAGACCTAAAAGAGGCATACCTGCATGTCCCCATCAGACAATCATGCAGAAGATACCTCAGGTTCAAGGCTGGCTCAATGCATTACCAATTCTCTGCACTGCCTTTTGGCTTATCTACTGTGCCCATGGTCTTTGCAAAGTGCCTGGCACCAGTAATTGCATTCTGCAGACAAAGAGGAATACAAATATATTCTTGCTTGGATGACTAATTCAAGCAGAGAACAAGGACATTCTTCTACAGCATCTGGCGTTTGTGAAAAGACTTCTAACATGCTTTGGGTACACAGTCAATAAAAAGAAATCAAAACTAGTACCCTCTCAAGAGATAATATTCCTGGGTGCAAGCTTACATACAACTGCCCAGATGGCTTATCTCACGCCAGACAAAGGCAACTGACTACCTATTTCAAAATGTTGGCAACAAAAGCCCATTTATCTGCAAGAAAAATTCTGCAGGCTTTGGGCTTCTTGGCATCCTGCATCCTACTAATTCCATATGCAAGACTGCATATGAGGAAACTTCAGTGGTACCTAGAAAGCGTTTGGGCTCAACATTGCCACAGCCTGGAAACAATGATTACTCTCATTCCCTGCCTGCAACAGGAGTTTCGATTGGTGGGCGAAAGCTTGTCACTGGAACAAGGGACAGCCATTCACATTACCCCCAGCCAGGCAGACACTAACAACAGATGCATCAGATTATCACATGGTCCTCAAACCAAATACATCTACATATCAGTCAAAAAGAGATGTTAGTTGTTCAAAATCCCCTGACAGCCTTCAAGGGCCTACTTCACCTGGGACAACTACAGATAAACCCACGATTTACCCACGAAATTAAACAACAAAATATAAACTGTCTGGACATTACCTTAAGTAAAACAACTAGTGGTTTCAAATCTAATATTTTTCGTAAAGAAACTTGGTGTAACAGCTACTTGCAATTCAACAGCCAACATCCCCTACATCAAAAGAAAAGTATTATTAAGGGTCAGGCTGTCAGGATTGCAAGAATGACCTCACAACATCAAGATCTACAGAATGAATTTTCCTTTTTAATGGAAAAATTCTTAGAAAGGGGTTACCCAATGCAATTTGTAGGTGACATCTTGGAAGAAGTATATCAGGGATGGGGTACTAAGTATAGACCTTTATTAGGAGAAAAGTTTATACCTAAGGATAAAAAGTTAGACAAATCCATTGACTACATGGGTGCTTGCACGGTTGAATATAATGGTTTTTCAGACTGTTTCACTGACATTATTAAAAACAATTGGTGTATTTTTAAAACCAACAAAGAAATTTATGAAGCAGTTGGAAAAAAAACAATTTTCACATATAAGACGGCAAAAAATTTTAAAAGAATTTTTGAAGCTGGAAATATTAATATTGATACAAAGGAAGGCACCACAAAGTGTGGTAGATGCAGGCAATGCACATATATCAATTTATCTGCGGAAATTATATTAAATAATGGCTTAAAAAGTAAGATAGCCTTTTGTAAAGGTAATTGTCGAAGTAAGATGTTGGTGTATTTGGCTACTTGTTCCAAATGCTCCTCCTTTTACGTGGGTAAGACCGAGAGGACTCTCAGAGAAAGAATCTATGAACATACCCACGATGTTAAAAAGAGAAAGGAGACAAGTGCATTGTTTAAACATTCATTACAATGTGAAGGTTTTATAGATTTCAAGTTTGGAATTTTGGAAACCATTAAAATAGACAATAGGGGTGGTGATTTTAAGAATATTCTCCTTCAGAAGGAAATTAAATGGCAATTAAGGTTGAAATCTAACACCCCCCCCCTGGGCTCAACGAATACATCAGTATAAAACCCACCTTAATAGACAAAGCCTCAAGGGTTTAAACACATTTTTTACCCATAATAGACAAAGTCCCAAGGGTTCAATTAATTGTTCTATTTTTTAGTTGATATACACCAATTTAGGTCATCTATTCATTGCACCAAAAATAAGGTCAATACCATATAGAACAACATAATTTCTATCAGTGGTAACACACACATTTTTTTAGGGGTACCACAAGTTAATTTTTATCCTGTTTCCAATATTGAGACTATATACTATGAAGCAACTCTAGGATTAGGTTAACATACATGTATGTGTGAACAATTTTCACATATATATGTAAATAAATATATATATTTTATCTAGAAATGTATTTTATTTGATAAGAATTTTGCATATAAATTTACAAGAGTGTATATATATGTTTTTTTTAACTTCATAATATGTATTAACAATATTGATGAAAGCATATTATATATATTTTTATATGCACATTGTTTTATGTGTTATTAGTATGAATAGTTCATTGATTTTTTTAAAAAACAACAATTTATTATATGTCAAATACAAGCCTCATAGTGTATGGTTAACGCTGGTGTCCATATAATACATAAAACCAAAGTGAATGTATAAAAGATTTATTTTAGTTTATGAATTAACTATTTAATTTGGAAAAGTAAAAATCATTAATGGATATGTTGCACTTTAAAAAGTTTGCACTTTAAAATGCACTTGTTTCTTGGCATTTCCTGTTCTCAATCTTACGACCATATTAGGAAGAAATTCATTCATGGTTTAGTTAGTTAACAGTATATTCCAATTCCAGGTTTAATGAATTTATTAATCAATTAAATACCTAAATTGTTTTAGAATAACAGTATATAAAACAAGAGGCACTGTGTATTCATTATTCTGATGAAGTCTGCATACGGCAGACGAAAGCACTAAATCTGTTGATTTTTAATTTTTGTTATTAAAATATATTTTGGTCTGGTCACACGGAGTTTTTATATTATACAACTACAGATAAAGACAGACAACACCATGGTCATGTGGTATATAAACAAGCAGGGGGGGCACACATTCTTACCCCCTTTGCAGACTGACCATGACTTTGTGGGACACAGCACTGACTTACCAAGTACATCTGCAGGCACAGTTCCTGCTAGGAAAGGAAAATACTTTCCTCAATCTGGCAGACGAACTAAGCAGAAACCTCATGGATCCCCACGAGTGGCAGCTGGATCCACAAGTATTCAGCATAATAGCAAGGAAATGGGGATGCCCGGACATAGATCTGTTTGCCTCCCCTCACAACTATCAGCTAAAAAGATTCTGCACAAGGACTTATCACAGACGAGCATTGAAAGTGGATGCCGTATCTTTCAGCTGGATTAGCCTATCAGTATATGCCTTTCCTCCACTGCCTCTCCTCCCCAAGGTACTCCTAAAGGTCAGACAGGAGAAGCCAAAGATGATCCTGATTGCCCCAGACTGGCCTCACCAGTACTGGTATCGAATCCTAAAGAACTTCTCTCAATGCCCAGCCAATATCTCATCTACTCTCCCAGCAAAACAATCAGATCCTGCATAGCCAACTCAGTACTTTAAACCTGGCAGCATGGATAATGTAGTCATACAAAACACATCTCTCAGTAAAGCTGTGATGGATGTCATTTTGGAAGCCAGAAGGCCTAGTACTAGAAAATCTTATGCTGGAAAATGGAAGAGATTCTGTGCTTGGAATCGGGCACAAGGAGCTGATACAGCTGTACCAAATATTCCTCAGATTTTGCAGTACTTAACTGAGATGCTGGACAAAGGCCTATCTTTTTCATCAATTAAAATTCATGCCTGTGCCATTTCAGCTCGTTATAATACAGAGCCACCAATTTTTTCTCATCCTTTATTAAAGCAGTACCTCAGAGGAGCCAAAAATTTAAGGCCTCCAAGGAGATCACCAATACCTGCATGGGACCTCAACTATATCTTGGAAAAAACTCACCCTGCCTCCTTTCGAGCCAGCTGCTGATATAAAGTTTTTATCTTGGAAAACAGCTCTGCTCCTAGCAATAACTTCTGCAAGACTAGTTTCCGAGCTACAGGCACTCATGGCTGTGGAACATTTTATCCAGACAGGGTCTGTCAGAGGACAAACGCAACATTTATGCCTAAGGTGGTGTCCAGTGTGGCTCTTAACCAAACTATTCGT
Organism: Protopterus annectens; assembly: GCF_019279795.1. Classification (NCBI taxonomy): domain Eukaryota; kingdom Metazoa; phylum Chordata; order Ceratodontiformes; family Protopteridae; genus Protopterus; species Protopterus annectens. The sequence continues at coordinate 849,232,034 of NC_056750.1, forward strand.
CTGACAACTTTTTATCCAAATCCACAGAACAAGGGGGAGAGCATTCTGCATTCTTTGGACGTACACAGCTTAGACTAAGACTAGACAGCTAAGGGCATTAGGCCACATTCAACCAGAGCTGCAGCCACTTCCGCAGCCTTTCTCAGGGGAGTACCAACCAAAGACATTTTAGAGGCTGCTACTTGGAGTTCAGTGCACACCTTTACTAAGCACTATCATCTGCCACTCTACTCTAAATCCAGGGCAGGCTTTGCCACTGCAGTTCTTCAGGGCCTCATGGCTGCTCCTAATGCTGTTTAGCTCCAGCCTCCCAGCCGTAGCTTTGGGACTCTACCCATATGTAATCACTGCAACAGTGAAACACGAAGAACATAGTACAGTTGTGTACACTTACCATAAATGTAGATGTTCGAGTGTTTTCACTGTTGCAGTCCAGGTTACCCACCCGCCATCCCCCTTTTTTCTGCTGGAACTTTTCTTTCCTTCTCTGATTTATAAAACCTATGTGGTGTATTTGCTTGTAGATGAAGGTAAAGTTTATATTGGTGCATGTATTTTTATATATATATAAATTTTGGCTACCCTTTTAGGGGGCCCTGACAACTGGGGCAAGAAAAACTGAAGAAAATGGCGTTGGCTGCTTCTTTTATACTTCTGATGACCTGATGTCAGGGAAGAGGCGACAGCAGCTGACGCAGGACCCAAGACTTTGGAATTCAGGCCGACTGAGGGCAACCTGCCAGCAGGATTACCCAAATGTAATGACTGCAACAGTGAATACTCTTTAACATCTACATTTATGGTAAGTGTACACAACTGTACTTTTCCTGCCCTCAGGCGACTCGTAGGTCAGCTCCTATACAAAAGCTTCAGCTTGGCTGTTGCAGCTGCGTGGGACGTCACACATAGGGCCATAAACTAGGGGCCTTAAATGTGACATCTGCACGCATAATCCTCAGAACTTTTCAGCCGCAGACAGATGCATTGTATGTTCACTCCTTCACATCAGATGTCTCAAAATAAAGGCTAGGTAACTCATTGGGATTTTTCTTTTTTTTCACTTCATATCTTCCTGTCATTGCTTAGGCTTGGTTTGTTGTAGCAGTTTATAGCCGATGTCAGGTAAAAAGGGTAAATGCCAGTGCGGAAGCCAGATACCCCATAAAGACTCCCATGATCAGTGTGTTTTTTTGCTTAGGCCGGGAGCACGACCATACCAATTGCTTCATTTGTCAGTTGTTTGTGCCAAAGACCCTAGGCAGCCTTCTAGCCATGCTTAACCTTTACTTGGCAAACCAGCACCTTAAGCATTATCCATAAGGATGGTTCCTGCCTCTGAGGACATCAGAACCTCCGTGTAAGAGGGCCAAGTTTCCCAGGCTGTCTTCTTCTGCCGCTCCTTTACCGGATGCCCCGCCAGCTTCCAATTTATGAGCTGAGGGATGCCCGGCAGATCTGTCAACCTCAACGACTACCTTTGCGGAAGCCATTGCTCAGCCAACGATCGGCACGTCCCTGGAGCTAACACGGACCCAGACTACCATCAAGGTCAAGGGGGAACCAGAATCTGTAGCGCTTCCGGCTGGTATCCTGCCTTCAGAAACAGTCACTATCAGACCGTATTACAGGTCTCCTCCAACGTCTACCCCACCAAAAAGGAAACCGAAAACCAAGCATACCTCTTCCAGTACAGAAAGCCTACCTGACTGGCAGTCCTTCACTTCTTCCCTGATGCAGGCCTTCAGCCTCATCCTCCACTACCCTACCTTTGCTCAGCCCTAGGCCTGCTTCAGCCCCCCCCCCCCCCTGACATCTCAGGTTAGGGAAGAAGTGCATGGTACTTCCTTTTCCTCCTCTTAGTTCCATATCTTATATCTCCCAAATTGCCTCACCCCGGGAGTATTATTCTCCTGATGAATCTATAGAGGGAGATTCACCCCCTGAGGATATTTCAAATGGGATACCTGACAGAAAGGTTTTCTCCTGTTTGGTATTTACTTCTCTGAAGTACACATGAAAAATCCACTACGAAACCTGCGTTTGAAATGTTTATTTAAGCTTCTCTTTAAACATGCACTTTTCGTCAGATTTAAGTATCCAACTTCATCAGAAACAAAACTTTAAGTTAACAATCTACTAGAGCATTTTATAGCACCCAAATCTCATTGAAATCACATTGAAGTCACGCAGCACTACACATGTACTACGCAGAGAGCTCACCCTACTGGTGAGACTTGCAACTACTAGTTAATTCTTTATTTTTTATTGTTTGTTTTTTATATATGGTTTAATTTCTACCTATATAAAATCTCATATACATGCAGGTCGCAACTCAGAAAATACAATGCTATAATGAACAATGATAAAAAATATAAAAATAATATACTAGTAAATGTAAATATAAAAATATATAAAAAGTCTCCAAGTCAAGAATTATGTTAAGCTTTATATAACTAACAATGTTAAAATAATTAAAAATAGATAAAAATAGAGTTTTGACTTGTAGTTTCGATCTCAAAGAACTGCACATGTATTTGCTCATAAAAGCAGCAAAGTCTCAAATCTAAAAATACAAGTGAGAATTCACCTTAACAAATTTTTCAAGCGTAGGACACACATAATCGAATTACACTCATTCAGGCCAGGAAACTGGCAGGCATTCAGCCTCAATTGCCAACAAAGCTCTAACCTTTCCAATCTAAGTGACTCCGGACCACCTCTTCCGTCATTGTATAGTTGTTGTATGACGCTAAATTTGAAATTGTGTGGGTTGTTCTAAAATGTGTCTTGCCAATGGATTTGTGGATTTACTATTGTTAATACTATATATGTGTTCATATATCCTGTCCCTTAGTCTTCTGTCGGTTTTGCCGACATAGAACGCGGGACAGTGGGTGCAGCTTGCCAAATACACTACTTGCTTACTGTTGCAGTCATACTTGTCCCTGGCTTTGATCTTAACGTCCCTGATACAACAACTGTTACCCTCATGGATATATTTGCATTGGTTACACATATAACATTTGAATGTACCCAGTTTCTTTTTCATCACAGTGGCTCTGTTTTCTAAGATTTGTTTCAAATTGGCACCACGTCTAAAAACTATTTTCGGGCATTCGGGGAAAGTTGTACGTGTCTCATTATGGTTCAGCAGTAACCCCCAATTCTTACAAATGATGTTAACTATTTCAAAGGATTCCATGGCAAAAGTGGAAATAAAGCAATAAGGGCTAAACAACTCGTCAGGCCCCTGTTTATCACTACAAACCAAAGTCATATTTTTATTACACAAAATTGGTGGGAACACACCTCCATGTCTCTTAGCTTTCACTTCCTCAAAGAGGGTCATGAACAAATCGAGAGGGTAACCTCTCTAAGAAAAAGTTACAGACTAGCGACGAAAAACAACATGGGCTACAAACAGGGTCCTAGTGACCATATAAATTTTCAGAACCAAGCCTCCGGCAGCCATTACCCGAAGGGGAGAAGGAGCAATACCAGAACCAGGAGGAAGAACAAGTGGTGAATACTGAAGAAAGGCAAAATTGCTTAGAAGCTTTAAACACTTGCAGTATAGTTTTGAATACTTCAAGAGACTTCAAAATTTGTAATTACTCTGAGATTAATATATCGTCCGAGATGGTTGACTTATTATCAAAGGGACATACTTTTGTTCCAACTGCACACACCAAAATAGCTGATATTTTAATAGATTTAAAACTTTTTGTTCGTAAAATGAATTTGAACTTGCTAATGGGTGATCATTTACCAACCCAGAATGACTACTATATTTCAAGTGTTTATAATCCTCCTACCCACTTGATTTTGTCCTTCTTCGAACAGACGTGCGAAATTGATATTAGGAACACACTGTTTAGTAGCAGGCATGGTAATTTCCAACAACACAATGTCTCGAGAGGAAAGGGACATACTTAACTTTTTGAGTTCCTCTTATGTGAGAATTATGAAACCAGATAAGGGAGGGGGCCTGGCGATTATGAATGTAGCAGACTATAACCAAAGAATGTTATCGATCTTAAACACTGAGACATACAGTGAAGTGTCAAGGAATGAGTTAAATATAGCTATGAATAGAGTGAATTCCTTGATGTCCTTCAAGGATGCATCTGCAGTCATAACATATGGGTTGTCCTGCCACAGGCAGCCCTTCGGTCGGCCGGATTCCAAAGTCTGGGTCTGGCCTCTGCTGATGTCGCACTTTCCCCGACGTCAGAGCGTCTGGGGTACAAAAGCATCAGCCGACGCCATTTTCCTCCGTCTGTCTTGCCGCGCAGTGCCCGAAGCAGAAGCTGTTCGCAAGTGCCGGTTGGTCAGATCCAGTGAATTCAGCTACCGAAGACTTCGAAAAAGCTAAGTACCCCGTTGGGGACTCTTTCTTGCCTCAGCCGATGTCAGACAAAGTAAATAATTGTTTAACTTATGGGAAACCAATACCTCATAAGGATTTCCATTCCTACTGCCTTCCTTGCTTAGGCCCAGACCACGACGTATCGGCCTTTTCAGCCTGTGCTTCCTTCAACCGACGAACTCTTAGACGTCGGTCGGAGTTTGCAGAGGAATTTTTTGGGGCCAATTTTGTATATAAAATGCCGTCGGAGACTCTGACTTCGCATTTGGTAAAAAAACGGAAGGACAAGGACCGACACTTGTGGCCCGCGGTTTCGGCTGAAACCACGGTAAGGCCTACCGCGAGTGTCTCTGTTTCGGACGAAACCGAGTCCTCGGAGATTCCTTCTTCCGAATCCATTCAACCGACCACCGCGGCCCAAGAGGCCCCGGCTGAGTCGGCTACCGAGCTACCTACCGTAGCCAGTGTCCAGGAAATGTCCGACACCATACCTTTGGACATTTCTTCTCCTGCACGTGGGGCAGCTAGGCCCCCTGCTTCCATGTCCATTAAGGCTTTTTCTAGGGCTAAAGCTGCTAAACTTGCTAAAGCTTTGCCTCCCAAGACTACCTCCCAAAGGCCTTCCTCTAGTTCTCAGATCCTCAGCCTTGCAGAGGACCTTATTTCTTTAATTAGAGGTTCACAACCTCACCCAGACAGGGCCTCTCACCCTCCACCAGACAAAAGGCCCAGAACGGACCCCACTGACCCACACTCTTCAGATGAGTCCACGGATGGATCTGAGTTGTCAGACCACCAGGAGGAGGCTTATTCACCCTATGAGGATTCTGATGCTGAAGAATCTATTCCTTCGGCCTCCCCTCCTGTAGAGTTTTCCTTTGGTGAGACTTTACACTCCATGAGAGAGCATTTTCAATGGCAAGGTCAGGAATTCTCTGATTCTAGAAAAAGATTAAGGACCTTTTTACATTTGCCTCAACATATAGGCCCTTAGCTATACCTCCTGTTTTGAATGTAATTGATGTGTACAATGATGTCAGTACAGCCCCTGATACTCTCCCTCCGGCCCCTGCCAAACCTGATAGATACTACAGGGTCCCGGATTCTCATTTCCATCTGTATAAAGTCCATTCTGCAGACCCAGAGACTATTTCTCAGGGCCCTAAAGGGGTTGCAGCCGCCACTGCCAAAAATCCTCTACCCTCTGAAAGCGAGTCTAGATCTTTAGAGAGATGGGGAAAGAAGGTATATACTTCTGCAACTCTTTCTGTCAGGGCATTAAATTATCAATTTCATATGATACAGTACCAAGAGTATTTGTTAGATGAACTAAATAAGAAACTTTCTTCTCCTGAACCCCTTGACCGTAAATCCCTTCAGGATTTGGTACACAACTCACAGCAGGTTAGTAATCATTTCTTAAAATGTGGCTATGATGCATTGGAGGCTTCATTTAGGTCAGCTATGACTGGGGCAGTCATTCGTATGCATGCCTGGCTGAAGGAGCAATCTTTGCCAGACCATGTTAAAGCTAAACTCCTGGATGCTCTAATGGAGAAACAAAATTTATTTGGCTCCTCTGCTCAGGAGGTCTTAAAAAAGTTTGAAGAAAAGGCAAAATCTGTGCAAACAGTTAAGGATTTCCTGCAAGTACAACCACCGAGATTCAGCAGAAACTGGCCTACTAAGAATTGGTCCTTTCCAGACTCTGACAGAGCCCAGGGATGCAGGAACAGACGCCCTAGAGGCAGAGGCCAATCGAAGGGCTCCCACAGAGGCCGTCAGTGGCAGCCTGCCAACCAGAGGAGTAGTGCAACAGCAGCAACAACAACTACTACACCAGGACAGGCTCAATGACTTTACTCTGATTCCGCCTACCAGGGATCAACTGGAAGCTCCCATTATGGCATTATATTACAAGGGATACATGGACACTGCAAATAATAGACAAAAGATACAGGTTCCACTTCCACACTTTGCCAAAAAGAAACGGAATGCCAAACCTGCCACCAAATCAGAGGGCAGAGGCTATAAGGCAGATCAACAACTTGCTTCACATGAAAGCTATAGAAAAGGTACCACTATCAGAACAAGGCCAAGGATTTTACTCCAGACTATTCCTTGTACCAAGAAAAGAAAAACAATGGAGGCCTATTCTCGATCTATCCGCACTGAATTACTTACCTCATTGTGCCAAAATTCAAGATGCTGACCCTACAGCAACTTCTTCCCATGTTGGGCAAGGAGTCTTGGCTGGTGACTCTAGATCTCAAGGAGGCATACCTGCACGTCCCTATTTGACCAAGTTGCAGAAGACACCTCAGATTTCTTGCAGGATCAGAGCATTATCAATTCTCAGCATTGCCCTTTGGCTTATTTACTGCGCCCAGAGTATTCACGAAATGCCTGGCATCAGTAATTGCACACTGCAGACTTCAGGGGATTCAGATCTACCCATATCTGGACGACTGCATTATACAAGCGGACAAGGGAAATTTGATAAAGGACTTGGCCTATGCCATACACCTGCTGCAGGCCTTGGGATACACAGTCAACATCCAAAAGTCAAGACTTGTGCCATCCCAAAGAATAACCTTTTTGGGTGCAGATCTGGACACAACCACCCAAATGGCTTTTCTCACAGAAGAAAAACAAAAACAACTTCCAGATTACTTCATGATTCTGACAAGACAAACTCAGCTTACTGCAAGGAAAATCCTGCAGGCCCTGGGTTACATGGCATCCTGCATAATTCTGATACCACAGGCCAGGCTGCATATGAGAAAATTACAATGGTACCTAAGGAGTGTATGGTCTCAACACAGTCACAGTTTAGAAACTTTGATACCAATCATTCCTTGCCTTCAAAAGGAATTTCTGTGGTGGGCTCAGGCCTGCCAGTCCAACAGAGGGTTGCCTTTCAACAAACCAAAAACAAAACAAACCATCACCACGGACGCTTCAGACCGAGGATGGGGAGCACATGGAGGGCAAATGTATCCAAGGCCTATGGTCTCAAGGTCAGCTACGCATGCACATAAACCAAAAGGAAATGCTGGCAGTGATGCATGCAATCGAGGCTTTCAAACCCTTCCTTCATCAAGGCCACCTGTTAATAAGGACAGACAACACCACGGTCATGTGGTACATAAACAAGCAGGGAGGCACACACTCCTACCCTCTCTGCCGGCTGGCTATGAATCTATGGGAACTATGCCTGAACCTCAATATCCAACTACAGTCCCAGTTCGTGCCAGGAAAAGAGAATACATTGGCAGACAGCTTAAGCAGAACTACCATGGATGCACACAAATGGATGCTGCACCCAGAAATCTTCCAGCTCATAGCAAAGGCATGGGGAATGCCGGAGATAGATCTGTTCGCATCCCCCCCTCAACCATCAACTGAAGACATTCTGCTCAAGGACATACCACCCACAAGCTTGGAGGGTGGACTCTCTCTCTTTCAGCTGGAAAGCTCTAAAAGTATATGCCTTCCCACCTCTCCCATTAATGTACAAGGTTCTACTGAAGATCAGGGAGGAGCAGAGTGATTCTGATAGCTCCGGACTGGCCAAGGCAACACTGGTATCCATTATTGAGAAGCACGTCACAGGCAAAACAATGGCCTCTCCCCCTATGGCCTCTTCTTCTGACGCAGAACAATTTCAAGACCATGCATCCCAACTTGAAAACATTGCAGCTAACTGCCTGGAAAATTCCTTAAATCCCAAACAAAATGTTTTATCACAGAGAGTGAAGGACATCATCTTGGAAGCACGCCGGCCTTCCATAAGGAAGACATACTCAGCTAAATGGAAAAGATTTCTCATTTGGAACACATCAAAAGGCTCAGATGTGACAGTGGCAAGCATGACACATATTCTGGAATACTTAGCAGAATTGTTCCACAATGGCCTGTCCTATTCTTCCATTAAGATTCATGCCTCAGCAATTTCAGCAGAATACAATGTGGATCCACCTATCTTCTCACACCCTCTCCTCAGGCAATTTCTGAGAGGGATCAAAAATATTAAACCTCCAAGAAAACCCCCTCTACCCGCTTGGGATCTCAACTTTGTGTTGGAGAAACTAACACTTCCTCCTTTTGAACCAGCAGCATCAGCGGATCTACAGTTTCTGTCTTGGAAAACTGCATTCCTTCTGGCAATAACTTCAGCAAGAAGAGTATCTGAGTTAAAAACATTAATGGCAGTACAGCCATTTCTTATCTTCCATCAGGACAGAGTTTCACTAAGAACCAATCCTACTTTTATGCCAAAGGTGGTATCTAGGGTATCCTTGAACCAAGCTATTCACTTGCCTACGTTTTTCCCAAATCCACAGAATAGAGGGGAAAAACCTCTGCACACCCTGGATATACACAGACAACTATGCTACTACTTGGACCGAACTAAAACTAGCAGAAAGACTGACCAACTATTTGTAGCATATGCTACTGGGGTGCAAGGAAAAGCAATTTCCAAACAGACAATTTCAAAATGGATAGGAAATTGCATTCGATTTTGTTACTCCTTTCATGGAAAGACAGTTCCTGAAAACATCAGGCCTCATTCCACAAGGGCCATGGCCACCACTACAGCCTTCCTACGAGGGGTGGCTACCAAGGACATTTTAGAAGCTGCTACTTGGAGCTCCATGCATATATTTGCCAAACATTACAATCTACCTTTATACTCCAGATCCAGAGCAGGTTTTGCTACTGCAGTCATGCAGGGGGGATATTAACTACACCATCCTTTTCTTAGTACCTCCTCCCCCAGATTGGCTATGGTATTCTACCCATATGTTATGACTGCAGATGCATCCTTGAAGGACATAGTACAGTTTTGTACCTACCATAAATGTAGATGTCCAATAGGTATGCATCTGCAGTCAGGTTTACCCTCCCTCCTACCCCTCTGTGGTATTCCTAGGGTACTTACCCCTCTTTTAGCTAGCTGGGGGAATCTATTATGGTGTATTTGTTTGTATATACATGTATATATTTATATAATTTTGCAAATGTTTGGAACTTTTCTTTGGCATTTATCCAAATTTAGCCTTCCTAGAGGGCACCTGGCATCTGGGGCAAGAAAAACTGAGGAAAATGGCGTCGACTGATGCTTTTGTACCCCAGACGCTCTGATGTCGGGGAAAGTGCGCCATCAGCCGAGGCCAGACCCAGACTTTGGAATCCGGCCGACCGAAGGGCTGCCTGTGGCAGGACAAACCCATATGTTATGACTGCAGATGCATACCTATCGGACATCTACATTTATGGTAGGTGCAAAACTGTACTTTGTATGATTTATATATTGAAGGGCGTATTGACAAGAATGTGTTTGAATTCCTGAAGATGCCAGCACCTAGACTACCTATTATTTTCTGAATTCCGAAAATTCATAAAAGTGTAGCAGACCCACCAATGAGGCCATTAGTAGATGCAAGGGGAAGTATGACATATGCTTGCGCTAAAGCTGTTGACAACATCCTTAAAAAATATGTTGCCCAAGAGACCCAAATTTCAAAAGATTCCTGATCCTTTTTGCAACATATTAATCAAATTCCATTTTTTGAAAACGCCTTATTTCTGACAATAGATGTCAAGGATTTGTATTCTTAGATTCCCCACCTGGAAGCCATTGAAAGGTCAGCACTTTTTATGCAAACCCATATTGCCCCTAGGGATGAAGTGAACTTGGTGGCAGAATTAATAGACATAGTACTGTCTTATAACTGTGTCACCTTTAATGGTAAATTTTACCATCAGAGAGTGGGAGTTGCGATGGGGTCCCCATGTGGAGCCAGTGTGGCTAATATGGTCATGGCACACTGGGAGAGACAACATGTCTTACAAAATCCTTGGTGCCAACAGCACATAAAATTTTACACGCGATTCTTGGACGACATTTTTGTGATGTTTGTCGGCCAGGAATCAGAGGCACTGAGAATGATAGACATGTTTAATAACAGCACAGAGTTTTTGGAATTCAATTATTCTGTACACAAGGACAAGATTTCATATCTTAACATTGAATTAAGGAAAGATTATAGAGAATTAGTTTATTTAGCAAAAATTTTCGGTAAGAGTACTTACTCAAATTCCTTCCTTCATTTTTCCAGCTGCCACCCTTTTTCACAGCAGAAATCTGTGATTAAGGGGCAGTTAGTTAGGGCAGCTAGGATGTCCACAAAAGATGAGGACTTTATAGCCGAATGTGATACACTCAAGAACTTTTTCTTACAGAGAGGTTACCCTCTCGATTTGTTCATGACCCTCTTTGAGGAAGTGAAAGCTAAGAGACATGGAGGTGTGTTCCCACCAATTTTGTGTAATAAAAATATGACTTTGGTTTGTAGTGATAAACAGGGGTCTGACGAGTTGTTCAGCCCTTATTGCTTTATTTCCACTTTTGCCATGGAATCTTTTGAAATAGTTAACATCATTTGTAAGAATTGGGGGTTACTGCTGAACCATAATGAGACAGGCACAACTTTCCCCGAATGCCCGAAAATAGTTTTTAGACGTGGTGCCAATTTGAAACAAATCTTAGAAAACAGAGCCACTGTGATGAAAAAGAAACTGGGTACATTCAAATGTTATATGTGTAACCAATGCAAATATATCCATGAGGGTAACAGTTGTTGTATCAGGGACGTTAAGATCAAAGCCAGGGACAAGTATGACTGCAACAGTAAGCAAGTAGTGTATTTGGCAAGCTGCACCCACTGTCCCGCGTTCTATGTTGGCAAAACCGACAGAAGACTAAGGGACAGGATATATGAACACATATATAGTATTAACAATAGTAAATCCACAAATGCATTGGCAAGACACATTTTAGAACAGCCCACACATAATTTCAAATTTAGCGTCATACAACAACTATACAATGACGGAAGAGGTGGTCCGGAGTCGCTTAGATTGGAAAGGTTAGAGCTTTGTTGGCAATTGAGGCTGAATGCCTGCCAGTTTCCTGGCCTGAATGAGTGTAATTCGATTGTGTGTGTCCTACGCTTGAAAAATTTGTTAAGGTGAATTCTCACTTGTATTTTTAGATTTGAGACTTTGCTGCTTTTATGAGCAAATACATGTGCAGTTCTTTGAGATCGAAACTACAAGTCAAAACTCTATTTTTATCTATTTTTAATTATTTTAACATTGTTAGTTATATAAAGCTTAACATAATTCTTGACTTGGAGACTTTTTATATATTTTTATATTTACATTTACTAGCATATTATTTTTATATTTTTTATCATTGTTCATTATAGCATTGTATTTTCTGAGTTGCGACCTGCATGTATATGAGATTTTATATAGGTAGAAATTAAACCATATATAAAAAACAAACAATAAAAAATAAAGAATTAACTAGTAGTTGCAAGTCTCACCAGTAGGGTGAGCTCTCTGCATAGTACATGTGTAGTGCTGCGTGACTTCAATGTGATTTCAATGAGATTTGGGTGCTATAAAATGCTCTAGTAGATTGTTAACTTAAAGTTTTGTTTCTGATGAAGTTGGATACTTAAATCTGACGAAAAGTGCATGATGTTCTTCATCTCACATTGCTGCAGTCCTTACATATGGGTAGTCCGCTGTCCTCGGTCGGCCCGAATACCAAAGTATTAGGCTGACGTCGGTCATGGGCGCTCAGAACTGACATCAGAGCGTCAGGGTGTAAAAGCGCATGACCGACGTCATATCCTCAGTCTTTTTTGCCGCATGGTCCGATGCAGAAGCAGCGTTGCAAGTGCCGTTCGGCGTTCTGAAATTTTCGTATTCTGAGTTTCAGACCGAATCCAAGTTGGCTAAGTACCCCGTTGGGGAATATTTTTGTTTTTTCTTGCCTCAGTTAATTCCGGATGTCAGAAAAAGTGAATAATTGTATTTCTTGTGGGAAACAGATACCGCATAGGGATTATCACTCTCTTTGTATTCCTTGTTTGGGACCTGAGCACGACGTAGTCGGGTGTCGCTTTTGTGCTAGGTTTAATAAGCGCACCATAAAACGTAGGTTGGATTGCGCTAGGCTTGTCTTTGGTAAGCGGTGTAATTATAATATGCCGTCGGATCCTCCGACGCCCGCTACCGCGAAGAAGCCCAAAGACAAATCTTTAAAAACCAGGCAGGATGAGTCGTCCGTTCCGGACGCCAGTTCTTTAGAAACTACGGTGGAATCTGTGGATCCGGCCAAGGTTTCGGTTGAGTCTCAGGGGGAGACTTTAATTTTGCAGGATGTGGCCTCTCAGGAGTCAGGTCAGGCTGAGGGGGCCTTTCAGGTTGCTGTTCTCCCTTCCTTGCCTAAGGTGGTTAGGCCTTCTCCTTCTGTTTCCAAGGCTCCTTCCAAAGGCAGGACTGGTTTGCCTTCCACTGGTGTCAGTCCTAGTTCTGCAGGTTCTGTGCCTAAAAAGCACATGCTTAAAATGGCAGAAGATTTGATTACTTTAATTAGAGGTTCTATGCCCCCTCCTGATAAGAGGCCTAGGGTGGAGCCAGAGGTGGAAAGTTTGGATCAGGCTTCAGATGATTCAGAGTCTTCGGCTGAAGACATTCAGGATTTTCCTCCTTATTCTGATTCTGATGCAGAGGATTCCACTCCTTCTGCTTCTCCTCCAGAGGATTTTTCTTTTTCAGAGACACTACATTCTATGAGGGAGCATTTTAAATGGGAAGGTCAGGATTTCTCAGATACCCGGAAGAGGCTTAGGGAATTCTTGTTTTACCACAACATAGACCCTTGGCTATACCTCCTGTTTTGGATGTTGTTCAAGACGTTTTCTCCGAGGCTTCCCTTAATCCAGATTCTCTGCCTCCTCGCCAGTTAAACCGGACAGGTATTACAGGGTGCCTGAGGCTCATAAATATCTGTATAAGAGTCCTAGGGCTGACCCAGAAACTATTAGCCAGGGACCTAAGGGTGTCAGAGCTTCTGTTGTAAAGAATCCGGTTCCTATAGATAAAGAGGCTAGAGCTTTGGATAGATGGGGTAAAAAGGTGTATACCTCTTCTACTTTAGCAATGAGGGCTTTGAATTGCCAGTTTCATATGTTGAAGTATCAGAATTTCCTCCTTACTCAACTAAAGTCTAAAGTGGATGCTTTGGCGGAGGGCATAGAGTGTAAAGAATTACAGGATTTGGTACATGTCTCTGAACAGGTGGTTAAGCATTCTTTGCAATGTGGTTTTGATGCTTTACAGGCTTCTTCCAGGGTGGCTGCCACTGGTTCAGTTCTACGCAGGCACGCCTGGCTTAAGGATCAGAATTTGTCAGAGCATGTTAAAACTAGAATTTTGGATGCTCCTTTACAGTCTGAAGTTTTGTTTGGTTCCCCTGTGGAGTCGGTCTTGAAGAAAATGGAAGACAATGCTAAGTCCATGCAGACTGTTAAAGATTTTTTGCAGGTGCAGCCTCCAAAGTTTAGTAGGAATTGGCCTACTAAGGGGTGGGCGTATCCTTCTTCTGATTCTCAGTCTAGGGGTAGATCTAGGCGTGGTAGGGGCAGAGCTCAGAGTACTTTCAGGCCTAGAACATGGAGTTCACCTGCACAATCTACAGGTGAGGGCAGGGGCCAGTCCTTTCGTAAACAGGCCCAATGACCTGCATTTTCAGCTGCCAGATTCTTCTTGCCTGGCAGCTCCTTTGGGAGGAAAGTTAGCACTCTTCAAGCAAAACTAGCTTTTAGTCACCCAGGACAAATGGGTACTGGACATTATAATCCGAGGCTACAAGTTCTATTTCCATACACTACCTCCTTTCAAAGGCATGCCAGACGTTCCTCCTCAGCAAAGGGTAGAGGCTCACAAGCAGATTTCTTTACTTCTTCAAATGGGAGCTATACAGCCGGTCCCTCTGTCAGAAGTGGGCCTAGGATTTTATTCTCGCCTGTTTCTAGTACCAAAGAAAGGAAGCACGTGGAGACCGATTTTGGATTTATCTATCCTCAACACATACCTGGACATCCCAAAGTTCAAAATGTTGACGTTACAACAGCTTTTACCTCTGTTGGGCAAAGATCACTGGATGGTAACTCTGGATCTCAAAGAGGCTTATCTTCATGTTCCTATCAGGCCCAGTTGCAGGAGGTACCTGCGTTTTCGAGCTGGAACTTTACATTATCAGTTCTCTGCATTGCCCTTTGGCTTATCTACTGCGCCCAGGGTGTTCACAAAGGTTCTGGCTCCAGTGATAGCCTTCTTCAGGTTGAGAGGAATACAAATTTATCCTTATTTGGACGATTGCCTGATTCTTGCTCAAGACAAGGACGAACTTCTTCATCATCTACAGTATGTGATGGCAGTGTTAAGGTGCCTAGGGTATACTGTGAACGAAACAAAGTCCAGTCTAGTACCCTCTCAGGAAATGTGCTTTCTGGGTGTGACACTGAATACAGCTTCCCAGATGGCTTTTTTGACCCCGGACAAGCAAAAGAACCTTACTCTTTACTTCCATCAATTTTCTCTACGGTCCAGGCTGACTGCAAGGACAGTCCTTCAAGCCTTGGGGTTCATGGCATCTTGTATCCTGGTGCTTCCCAATGCCAAACTGCATATGAGGAAGCTTCAATGGTATCTCAAAAATGTATGGACCTTAACACTGCCAAGATCTGGACACTGTCATTCAAATAATACCTTGCATTCAAAAGGAATTTTTGTGGTGGGCTCAGGAATGTCACCTAAACAAGGGACTCTCTGTGACCCGACCAGAGGCGAGTCCGATTCTAACGACAGATGCCTCGGACAAGGCTTGGGGAGCACACCTCAATGGAAAATGGGTTCAAGACACGTGGCCTGCCAGACTTCAACATTTGCATATCAACTTGAAGGAGATGTTAGCAGTCCAATTTGCATTGATGGCTTTCAAGGATTTACTTCACCCAGGGCAAGTGTTGATTCAAACAGACAGCACAACTGTCATGTGGTACATCAACAAGCAAGGGGGAACCCATTCGTACCCTCTTTGCAGGCAAGCGATGATTTTGTGGGAGACTGCTCTCAGTTTACACCTCAATCTTCAGGCAAGGTTTTAACCAGGAGCACAGAACTCCTTAGCAGATGTGTTGAGCAGACAGATAGTGGATCCCCACGAGTGGAAATTGGATCCTCTTGTATTTCGAAAGTTGACAGTGTCATGGGGAACTCCAGACATAGATCTGTTCGCTTCTCCACTAAATTTCCAGTTGCCAAAGTTTTGCACAAAAATGTTTCATCCCACAGCTTGGAAGGTGGATGCTCTATCATTCAGTTGGAGCAATCTTCACGTCTATGCCTTTCCACCTCTGCCTCTCCTCCCCAAGGTACTCTTGAAGGTCAGACAAGACAAGCCATCCATGATTCTAATAGCTCCAGATTGGCCTCGGGAGCACTGGTACCCACTGCTGAGAAGTTTAGCAGGAGCCTCCATGGCCTTTGCCTTTGATTCCGCACCTTTTTGTCACAGGAGGGCAATCATTTCCTCAATGTCAGGATTCAGTCCCTGCATCTAACAGCCTGGCATATTCTGTTCTAGACCCTGGAGGGTCTCAGCTTCCACAACAAGTTTTGAATGTTATTTTGGAGGCCAGAAGGCCTAGTACAAGGAAAGTTTACGCTGATAAATGGAGGAGGTTTTTTATTTGGAGCAAAGCGAAGGACTTTGATGTTTCCAAGCCTGATTTAGGTATTTCTCTTCAATATCTTACAGATTTATTAGACAAGGGTTTGTCTTTCTCCTCTATAAAGGTTCATGCTGCAGCCATTTCTGCTCACTATGACTGTGACCCTCCATTATTCTCTCATCCTTTGTTTAAGCAATTTCTTAGAGGGCAAAGAACATAAGACCCCCACGTAGAGCTCCTACTCCTGCTTGGGATCTCAATTTTGTGTTGGAAAAACTTACTTTACCACCTTTTGAGCCTGCAGCTACTGCCGAGTTAAAGTTTTTGTCCTGGAAGACTGCTTTTTTGTTGGCCATTACGTCTGCAAGAAGGGTTTCTGAATTACAGGCCCTTATGGCAGTTGAACCCTTTCTAATTTTTCATAAGGATAGGGTATCTTTGCGTACTAATCCTACTTTTATGCCTAAAGTGGTTTCTAGTGTGGCCTTAAACCAAACTATTCATTTGCCTACTTTTTATGCAGACCCCCAAAATAAAGGGGAGAAGATTTTGCACACTTTGGATATTCACAGGCAGTTGCGTTATTATTTGAGCAGAACTAAAGGGTTCAGACAGTCTCAGCAGTTTGTTTCTTTTGCCTTGGGTTCTCAGGGAAAACCTGTTTCAAAACCAACTATTTCTAAGTGGATTGGTTTTTGTATTGCTTTCTGTTATTCCCATCATGGTAAGGAGATTCCGGCTGGAATCAGGCCTCATTCCACTAGGGCTACTGCCACTTCTACAGCCTTTTTAAGGGGAGTAGCTACTAAAGATATTTTGGAAGCAGCTACTTGGAGTTCAGTGCATACTTTTTCTAAACATTACCACCTTCCTCTTTATTCTAAATCTAGGGCTGGATTTGCCACTGCTATATTACAGGGCATTTTGGCAGCTCCCAATGCTTTATGATTTTGCCAACCTCCCTTTATCTCTGCTTTGGGATTCTACCCATATGTAAGGACTGCAGCAATGTGAGATGAAGAACATAGTACAGTTTTGTACCTACCATAAATGTAGATGTTCGAAGATCCACATTGCTGCAGTCAATTTACTCCCTCCTTCCCTCTACAGTTTGGAATGGTTGTATGGTTTGGGTGGTAGCTGTTATTTGTACATGTTTTTTGGGAAGTATTCTGTTTTTGGTTGTGGCCTTTCTTTTTAGGGCCTTCTGACATCTGGGGCAAGAAAAGACTGAGGATATGACGTCGGTCATGCGCTTTTATACCCTGACGCTCTGATGTCAGTTCTGAGCGCCCATGACCGACGTCAGCCTAATACTTTGGTATTCGGGCCGACCGAGGACAGCGGACTACCCATATGTAAGGACTGCAGCAATGTGGATCTTCGAACATCTACATTTATGGTAGGTACAAAACTGTACTTTTAAAGAGAAGCTTAAATAAACATTTCAAACGCAGGTTTCGTAGTGGATTTTTCACGTGGTCTTGGAAGACAGTGTTTGGGAAGTTTCTTGTTTACCTGTTTCAAACCATTTTCAAGGCTTGCGTTCTCTGAAGTACAGACTAAAACAGAAGGTCTTTGGCTAACAAATTTTGCAGATGACTACAAACTAGGAGCCATAATCAAAACTCCTAATGATGTGGGCATCCTACAAAAGGGCCTCACTGAGACAGATGCCTGGTGTCAAAGCCATGGCCTCAAGCTCAATGCCAAAAAATGCATTGTCATCCCTTTTGGTAAAAACTCTGTAACCATGAGCTACCACATAGGCGATAGTCTACTTAACACCAAAAGTGTGATGAGACCTTGGGACACAGGTGGACAGTAGTCTCTCCTTTGATAATCACATTGTTACAGTAGTCAGGAAATCCTTCTATGTGGCACACCTAATCACAAAAGGTTTCTCATCCCGGAAAAAGAGGTCATTGTTTCCCTCTTCTCATCACTCATTAGACCCATTATAGAGTTCAACGTCCCTTTTGGTATGTACCTCACAAGACATCTACAATAACTGGAATGGCCGCAGAAGTACCTCACAAAGAGGATTACTAGCCTCAGACAGATGCCTTATGCAGACCGTCTCAAAAAACTCCAGCTTTGCTCTGTCGCATATCGCCTGCTCAGAGGCGATCTCTGCATAACATACAAAGCTATGTCAAACCCAGAGCTGTTGGACATGCTCCACATAAAGAAATCCCAATCCCTCTGAGCTACACACGCTCTAGGGACCTAAACCTTGTCACCACAATAAACAGAACATGCTTGAGGGATAGATTCCTGTCCCAGAAATTTCCCATACTGTGGAACAAACTACCTATCTCTATCAAACCAAGCTCCTCATTAGCACTCAAGAAAAATCTTGATGATTGGATGGGAGATAGGAATTTCACCCCAGGATCACTTCTGTTGCTCTGTTTGACAGGGGTACAGGAAAATAATTTTCTTGGGTAGCAAAAGCCAGGGTACCATTTGGCTAGACTTATGTAGGCCCTAAGGCCAATAGCCTAGTAACTACCTATAAACCTATACCCAAAAGATGTATTTTGAGCTTCATGTTGAATCACCCTCCCCTTCTGCTGTTCCACCAGTCCTACCTGCGTACCTAGATACCTTTAATTCTGCATCTAACACTCCAGATTCACAACCTGCCCCCAAGCGACCAGATCGCTTTTACAAGGTGCCAGACGAGCAAAAATTCTTAATCAGACCTCCCTTGGCAGAACCCAGCAGTGATTGTCACCTACCCTGATAAGCAGTCCAGACTCCTTCCATCTGCTGCACTCCTACCCACAGATAAAGACAGTAAATCTATGGATAGGATAGTAAATCTATGGATAGGATAGGTAAGAAAGTCTGTAACTGCTCCACTTTGGCTTTCAGAGCCAATAGCTATCTGACGCACATGACTAAATATGATCTGGACTTAGTCTCTCAAGCCTTTTCCATGCTGGCCACTATCCCCGACTGCCCCACTAAAGCTGACATCTCCTCCAAGCTCTCTCTAGCTACACAAGTAGCCAGGTACTCCATTAGATGCAGCTATGATGCTGCAGAAGCACCTGCTCAGTTTGCAGCATTTGCTTCAGTTCTCAGGAGATACTCCTGGCTGAGACTTCAAACTCTCTCTGAAGACATTAGGTCAAAGATTTTGGATGCCCCCTGGACCACAATTTCCTTTTTTTAAAGTGATCTGCAGATCTTTTCAAAAATCTGCCAGAGAAAAGTAAAGAATTATAGGACATAAAACATTTATTGGTGTCCCGTATTTTCAAGGACTATATAAATTATCCAGCCAAAGCCACTTTTTTGAGGCGAAACCCAGCCCAAGTGGGTAATTCCTCCTTCAGATGTAGAAGAGGTGCAAGAAGACTTACCACTTCCAGACCTACTGCTCCGCAACCTCAGCCTAGACAGCCTTTTCAAGACAGAGGAGACTCCAGTAATGCGTGACTGCCTTGCTCCCCTTCCACACTCAGCCCGCCTCTCCCACTGCCTCCCCCTGTGGAAAACCATCACCACGGACAAATGGGTACTGTCTATAATACAGAAAGGATACTTTCTCTCCTGGAAAGTAAAACCACCCATGAGAGGCACCCCCCCCCCCCCCCCCCCCCCCCCCCCCAAAAAAAAAAAAAAAAAAAAAAAAAAAACAGCCGCATCTCCTTCCACAGGTTTTGACAGACCTTCAGAAGCTGTGTACCATAGAACCAGTCCCCTCAGTACAGGAAGGAAAAAGGTTTCTACTCCCGTCTCTTCCTGGTGCCCAAATGAGACTGTCCATGGAGACCCATCTTAGACCTCTCCTCCTTAAATCTTTACCTACAGGTGCCCACCTTCAAAATGCTGTCACTTCCAACTCTGCTCCCACTCATCCCAAACAAGGCCTTCATGGCCACATTGGACCTAAAAGAGGCCTACTTACACATACCCATCAGACCTTCCCACAGAGGATTTCTGCGTTTCTCTGAGCCCTCTTCTCATTTCCAGTTTACTGCTTTGCCCTTTGGTTTGTCCACTGCTTCCCAAGTATTCAGAAAATGCCTGGCTCCGGCCATTGCCTTTTGCAGAACACAGAAAATTCAGATTTACCCCTCTCTAGATGACATCCTAATTCTGGCAGAGTGCAGGGATACTCTTTCAAATCATCTGCCCTTCACCATGTCCCTTCTACAAAATCTGTGGTTCACTATCGACCTTCCAAAGTATTCTTTGAACCCAGAACAGGACAAGATTTTCCTGGGTTTCAGAATATGAACAAACAAAATGAAGGCTTTTCTTCCACAAGGCAAAGCCAACTCCCTCACCTCCCACTTCAGTGAGCTGCTACAGGCATAGTTAATTACTGCAAGGCAATTACTACGAATCCTTTGATTAATGGCAGCCACCATTCCTATGCTCTCACTGGCCAGAATGCATATGCGTAAACTGCAGTGGTACCTAAAAAAAACATTTGGTCCCAGCACCAGAATCAGCTGAAACAAGAAATCCCCCTCCTTCCCTGTCTACAGAAGGAGAGCAGCTGGTGGATCCAACAAGTCCAGCTAAACCAGGGCCTTACACTCCAGTCCAACCCCCCCCCCCCTACTCAGGTAATGCATAGAGATGCCTCAGATTCAGGGTGGGGGAGCCACAGTGGCATCTTACAGGGTTTAAGCAAACTGGCACCCTTCCTTGAACAACACAGCAATGTGAGTGAAATGATAGCATTCTTTTTACCCCTCTGCTTCTAGCAGGGGTTCTTCAAATAGTAACAGACACCACTGTAATGTGGTACCTCAATAGACTGGGAGGGACAAATGCATATAAGCTTTGCAGACTAACCCTGCTGATGTGATCTAGCCTCTCGCCACAACTTGTCCCTGCAGGCAGCCTACATTCCCTCACAGGACAACAAGCAAAGCAGATCCTCTAAGCAGGGTAAGCCTCTCCACAATACGAATGGATGTTGGACAGGATGGTCTTCTTAGACATTGTCCACCGGTGGGGCACTCCTCATATAGACCTGTTTGCCTCCCCCCAGAACAGGCAGCTGTAGACCTTCTGCTCAAAGACCTACTCCCCTCTAGGCTGGAGGGTAGACGCTTTCAACATCTCCTGGAATGGGAAGTTTCATTATGCCCCCCCCCCCCTTCACACTGATTCAGAAAGTCGTCCTGAAAATCAGGAGACAAACCGAAAATCTTGTTAATGACTCCCTACTGGCCAAGGCAGCACTGGTTTCCCCCTCCTTCACAATCTAGCCAAGGGCAATCACTACAAGTTACACCTTCTGACACTAGAAAAGGGAATTCTCGTCCAACGACACTTTCAGATGTTGTCCCTGACACTGTGGGTGATAAACTATTGATCTCATTCTGACACCACTAGTCAGAGGATGTGCTTTCAGTCTTGAGGGAGGCCAGGAAACCTACAACAAGAAAATCATACATAGTTAAATGGGAAAGATTTACTAAATGGTGTCTAGACAGGGGACTGGGTCCTTGCATTGCTGATCCCCACCTAGTCCTTACTTGTGTCATCTGATAAAAAGTGGGCTTTCCTACTCTTCAGTGAAAGTACACCTTTCGACAATATCAGCCTGCTTGCCACTAGACCCTCCCTTGCTAGCCAGCCTCTATGTAAAACTCGTCCTAAAAGGGGTGTTGCACATAAGACGACTTAAAAAAAAAAAAAAAAAAAGCCTGTTCCTCTGCTCTGGGACCTTAACTTCATCCTGGAAAAGCTTACCCAGCATCCATTCGAACCTGCTGGGACAGCTACCCTTCAGATGTGTACATGGAAAACAGTTCTGCTAGTGGCTATTACTCAGCCAGAAGGGTTTCAGAACTACAAGCCTTAATGGCTTGCCCCCCCCCCCATACTACGTTCCACAAAGACAGAGTAACCCTGAGAACTAACTCCTCCTTTATGCCCAAGGTGGTTAATGATTTGTCATTAAACCAGTCTGTCCACCTTCCCACCTTTTTTCCCCTCTCCCACCAATAAAAGGGAGAGAATACTTAACTCTCTGGATGTACACAGACAACTTAGATTTTACGTGGACATAAAATCCATTAGGAAATCAAAACAATTTTGTTTCCTTCCACCCTAAAGCATTGGGCAAGGCAGTCTCCAAGCAGACCATCTCACGCTGGATCAGAAAAACCATATGTCTTTGCTACTCCCACCATGGGAAAAATCCCCCAGTTGGGAGTAAAAGCCCATTCCACCAGGCCAATGGCTGCCTCCAAGGCTTTCTTAAAGGGTCTGGACATGCCTTCCATTATGGAAGCAGCCACATGGTCCACTAGTCACACTTTCACCAAACATTACAAGTTAGATCAGGTCTCCAATGCACGTGCAGGATTTTCCAAAGCAATCCTACAGGGCTTTGTAGAATCATCTTCTGCATCTGCCGCCCTTTCATCCACCTAAGCTGTGGTACTCTCCCACAGCAAGAATACTGCAACATAGTAATAGAAGGACATAAAATAGTTGTGTAAAATCTTACCATAACCATAGATATCCTCCTCTTCCATGTTGCAGTATTCCGTCCTACCCACAACCCCCTCTTCATTCTCCTTCTCATCCCAGCATGTCCCTAGGTCCTAACCTCATACACCTTTCACCCTGGACCTATCAATACTTCAGAAGGATCCCAGGGTTCCATACCTGACACTACTGGCACATCCTCCTGCTGGGCCTTCTACTCCACCTGCTGAGCTTCAAGTTCTGAGGATTGTGCGTGCAGTTGTCACATTTAAGGTCCCTGGTTTATGGCCCTACGTGTGACGTTCCCACGCAGCTGCAACAGCCAAGCTGAAGCTTTTGTATAGGAGCCGACGTACGAGTTGCCTGAGGGCAGGAAAGCCCCACAACAAGAATACTGCAACATGGAAGAGTAGAACATCTATGGTTATGGTAAGATTTTACACTATTCTTCCTTCCTTCCTCCATCCACAAGAAGAAATTTAGTAGGGAGTTTTCAGGTATATTAAGCTGGCTACTTCTCTGGCTTTTGCTACTGATGCGTGACTGTGCTGAGACCATATTTGGTTCCTCTGCCCACTTATTTTCCCCTGTCCCTCTGCTGTAATACAGCCACTGAAGAGTAGGAGCAAGACAAGTTCATTGTTACTGAAGGTATGCCCTCTGTGGGCAAGGGAGAAGCACTCTAGTCCGTATCTGGGAAATGGGTGGGTGAATTTCTAGGTCATGTGTCTGCCTTCAGTCAGCGGTCTTTTTTGAGGAAATTGTCCTGGAAAAGAAACCAAAAAAAAAAAACTTCTTTATCAGCATCTGTGAAGAGGGAAGATTTGATAGGACAATTTCTGCCTTTTACTTGACAGATTCTCTCATGATAGAAAGAGTTTCCTCTCTCTCTCACTGAATTTCAGTCAGAAGAGCAGAAATTGGCTGCCCCCCCAAAGTTTGAGGATTCTCATTCTGGAGGAAAGTGACGGTGTTACTTCAGAATTCCCTATAGAAGACCCCTCTCTCTCTCTCTGACACTAATACAAACAAAAGAGGTATTTCAGTGGGAACAAAATTAAATTGATATTTCACAGCAGAAATGGTATGCATTATTACTGGATTTCCCAGAGACAGTGACTGGCCCTTTTTGTTTTATCAGTCTTTTGAAGGTGGTGTCCTGATCAGATGCATTTTACCTGACCGTCAATCCTCTGCTCCTAGAAAGTTTGATAGGCTGTATAATGTACCTCATAGCTTCAAATATCAGTTTTCTTAGCCTAAAGCTCATCCTGCAGTGATTTCATAGGATCATAGGAAAACCAGAATCCAGCAAACGGTTCCAACACAAGGGCTCCAAAATTCAACATTTATCTCGAAAACCGTTGTAAAACTTGTCAAAAAACAGACTATTCAACTCAACAGTTGAGTGTTTTCACCTTAATGAATTGACATCAGAACAGTCAGTCATGCAGACCTATAAATAGCGATCTGTTATTGTCAGTCTTTGTCTGTTCTTGACTTGTGGGTTAAGGTTCTGACCCTTAGAACTGACTCTGCCGATATATAGCTCGTTACAGCTAAAAAATCTCTCCAGCTGCAAGTCTACCCATAATGCTCCTCTCCATATTACCTCAGATCTTGTTTGCCGCTCTTATAATAAGACGCATCAGCCAAATCCTCAGTTGCAACCAAGTAAATATTTTTATATTTACTTCTCTGTCTAACTGTTTCTGGAATCTTTACCTTCCTTTAAAAAGATTCTTTGGTCTACCCTTTGCGAGTGTGATGTTCGTGTTTCACTGTTGCAGTCATTACAATTGGGTTATCCTGCTGGCAGGCTACCAGCAGTCGGCCTGAATTCCAAAGTCTAGGTCTGACGTCTGTTGCTGTCACCTCTTCCCTGACGTCAGTGCGCCAGGGGTATAAAAGATGCAGCCAACGCCATTTTCTTCAGTCTTTCTTACCGCGCGGTTCCCGAAGCAAAAGCAGTTCGCAAGTGCCGGTCGGCTGACTCCTGAGATTTTCGTGTTCGAATTTCAGATCTGAAGTCTTCATTAAAAGCTAAGTACCCTGTTGGGGAAACTTTTTTTTCTTGCTCCAGACCGATGTCAGAAAAAGTTA
Source organism: Protopterus annectens (assembly GCF_019279795.1). Lineage (NCBI taxonomy): Eukaryota > Metazoa > Chordata > Ceratodontiformes > Protopteridae > Protopterus > Protopterus annectens. The sequence goes on from NC_056750.1 coordinate 849,256,577, forward strand.
ATTGTATTTCTTGTGGGAAGCAAATACCTCATAAGGACTTGCATTCCTATTGTATTCCTTGTCTAGGCCTTGACCACAACATTGCTAATTGTCTGTTCTGTTCTAGATTTAACCAACGCACTGTTAAGCATCGGTACGATTTTGCATTTCACTGTTTTGGCAGAAGATTTAATTACACGATGCCATCGGATAGCCATCCGACTACCGCAATTCAAACCAAAGAAAAGGAAAATGACAAGCATCCGAGGTCCAAAACTGACGACGAGGCTTCTAAGCCATTCACCGGTTCTCAGTGAGGCGCTTTTGCAGCCCCTGACGCCTGCTACTTTAGAGCCGCAGGCCGCTACTGACTCCCGGAGCAGACTAGGCCACTGGATACTCAAGGTATTGGAACCTCGGAAACTATTCCCTCAAATGGGTCCAGAGCCGCTGAGCAGGCATCGGCTTCTGAGGGTGTTTTCAGGCCTACACAGTTATATGTAAAATCAACTTTAGCTTCAAAGACTAAAGCACCTTTAAAGACAAAGAAACAAGTACAACAGCCACATGAACAGGCCTCCATGCCTAAAAAACAGATGCTCAAAATGGCAGAAGACCTAATTACTTTGATCAGGGGTTCCCATCCCCCTCCTGATAAGAGGCCTAGGCAAGAGACAGAATATGAATCTTCAGATCAGGTTTCCATTTCTTCTGATTCCTCTTCTGAGCAGGAATACTCTTCCTCCCTATGAGGATTCTGATGCTGAAGAATCTATCCCTTCAGCCTCTCCTCCTGAGGATTACTCTTTTGGGGAAACTCGGTATACCATGAGGGAGCATTTCCACTGGGAGAGCCAAGATTATTCAGAATCTAAGAAAAGGCTCGGAGACTTCCTTTTACTACCTCAGCACAGGGCCCTTGTTATTCCACCTGTGTTAGACATTGTAGATGATGTTTTGTCAGAGTCCAGTCTGACTCCTGACTCCCTGCCTCCAGCTCCTGTTAAGCCAGACAGATACTGCAGGGTTCCTGATTCACATAAATTTATTTTTAAAAACCCTGCTGCTGACCCAGAAACTATTTCTCAGGGTCCCAAGGGGGTCAAGGCTTCCACTGCACAAAACCCTGCCCCCTCTGACAGGGATTCTAGAGCACTTGACAGATGGGGAAAAAAGATTTACACTTCTGTAACCTTGGCTATAAGGGCTTTAAATTGTCAGTTTCATATGCTTAAATATCAGCAATATATTATGTCACTGCTAAAACAGAAAATGTTGATAAATTCTGAATGTGCAGAAAACAAAGAAATGCAGGATTTATTGCATGCAGCTGAACAAGTTGGAAAACATACTTTGCAATGTGGTTTTGATTCTTTGGAGGCCTCCTGCAGGGCCGCTGTTACGGGTTCTGTCATCAGGAGGCATGCTTGGTTAAAGGAACAGAATTTGCCGGATCTGGTTAAAGCAAAATTATCAGATGTTCCATTACAGCATGATACTTTGGTGTTAAAGCAGAGGAGGTGTTGTAGAAAATGGAGGACAACGCAAAATCTATGCAAACAGTCAAGGATTTCTTACAGGTACAGCCTCCAAGATTTAGCAGACACTGGCCTACAAAGAATTGGTCCTTTCCAGTGTCAGACAGGCCACAAAGGGGCAGATACAGACGCCCTAGAGGCAGATCCCAGCCCCAAGGCACATACAGGTCTAAACAATGGGGTGCGTCTTCCTCCAAAAGCGGAGAAGACAAATCACAGCCATACTAATGGCAGCACCATTAGGGGGAAAACTAGCACTTTTTCATCAAAATTGGCACATAATAACCCAAGACAAATAGGTCTTGAACATAGTGTCACAAGGCTACAAGTTTCACTTTCATACCCTGCCAAGGGCACACGGTTTGCCAGAACTGCCAAAAAATCAATGGGCAGAGGCACAAAAGCAAGTTTCATTCCTCATGGACATGAGGGCAATTCAGCAAGTACCAGAGCAAGAGCAGGGACAAGGATTTTACTCAAAACTGTTCTTGTTGGCCAGAAAGGACAAAGTCTGGAGACCAATACTGGACCTATCAATTTTAAACATATGTCTGGATATTCCAAAGTTCAAAATGTTGACGCTGCAGCAGCTTCTGCCCATGCTGGGCAAGAAGGCTTGGCTTGTGGCCTTAGGCCTAAAAGAGGCATACCTGCATGTCCCAATCAGACAATCATGCAGAAGATACCTCAGATTCATAGCTGGCTCAATGCACTACCAATTCTCTGCACTGCCCTTTGGCATATCTACTGCACCCAGGGTCTTCACAAAATGCCTGGCTCCAGTAATTGCATTCTGCAGACAGAGGAATACAAATATATCCTTACTTGGACGACGGCCTCATTCAAGCAGATAACAAGGACATTCTACTACAGCATCTGGCTTTTGTAAAAAGATTACTGACATGCCTAGGGTACACAGTAAACGAAAAGAAATCAAAACTAGTACCCTCTTAAGAGATAATATTCCTGGGTGCAAGCTTAAATACAACTGCCCAGATGGCCTATCTCATGCCAGACAAACAAAGGCAACTGACTCCTTATTTCAAACTGTTGGCAACAAAGGCCCAGATGTTCATCGTGTTACACTGCTGCAGTCATTACACTTGGGTTATCCTGCCTTCAGGCGGTCCCGCAGTTGGCCAGAGTTCCAAAGTCTTGGTCTGGCGTCGGTTGCTGTCGCTTCTTCCCTGACGTCAGTGCGCCAGGGGTATACAAGATGCATCCGATGCCATTTTCTTCGGTCTTTCTTGCCGCGCGGTGCCCGAAGCAGAAGCAGTTCGCAAGTGCCAGTCGGCCGACTCCTGAGATTTTCAAAGTAGAATTTCAGATCCAAAGTCTTCAATAAAGCTACGTACCCCGTTGGGGAAACTTTTTTCTTGTCTCAGGCCGATGTCAGAAAAAGTTAATAATTGTATTTCTTGTGGGAAGCAAATACCTCATAAGGCTTTCCACTCTTAGTGTATTGCCTAGGCCCTGATCACAATGTCACTAGTTGTCGGTTTTGTGCTAGATTTAACAAACGCACTATAAAAAGACGTTTGGATTTTGCTTTGCACTACTTTGGCCGAAGGTTCAATTATACTATGCCGTCGGATCAACTGACGACCACAATTCCGAAAAAACGCAAAGACAGGGATAAAGACAGGCATCCGAGGTCCAAAACCGACAAAACCTCTTTTAGGCCAGTCGCCAGTTCGCGGGTTCTCAGTGAGGCGCTTTCACAGCCCCTGACGTCCGCTACCTCAGAGCCACAGGCCGCCTCCGACTCCTATGTGGAGACAACTAGGCCTCTGGAAACTCAAGGTATTGGGCCTACGGAAACTATTCCCTCAGATGGGTCTGGAGCCGCTGAGCAGGCATCTGCTTCTGGGAGTGTTTTCAGACCTTCACAACTTACCATTAAAGCAACAGCCAAGACAAAAGTACCATTAAAGACAAAGAAGCAAGTACAGCATTCTCCTGGACAGTCCTCCATGCCTAAGAAACAGATGCTTAAAATGGCTGAAGACGTCATTACTCTAATCAGGGGTTCCCATCCCCCTCCTGAGAAAAGGCCTAGGCAGATAGACTATGATTCCTCTGATCAGGTTTTCATTCCCTCTGATTCCTCTTCCAACCAGGGATACTCTCTACCCCCTTATGAGGACTCTGATGCTGAAGAATCTATCCCTTCAGCCTCTCCTCCTGAGGATTATTCTTTTGGGGAAACTTTACATACCATGAGGGAGCATTTCCATTGGGAAAGTCAGGATTATTCAGAATCCAAGAAAAAGCTCAGGGATTTCCTTTTATTGCCTCAGCACAGGCCCTTGGCTATTCCGCCTGTGCTTGATATTGTGGATGATGTGTTCTCTGAATCCAGCTGATGATCTGATTTTTTTGCCCCCTGCACCAGCCAGGCCAGATAGGTATTATAGTGTCCCTGACTCTCACAAGTTTCTTTATAAAAACCCTTCTGCTGATCCAGAAACTGTTTCCCAGGGTCCAAAAGGGGTTAAGGCTTCCATTGCAAAAATAATCCAGTACCCTCTGACAGAGATTCCAGAGCTTTGGATAGATGGGGGAAGAAAGTTTACACTTCTGCAACTTTAGCAGTAAGGGCTTTAAATTCCCATTTTCACATGCTTAAGTACCAACAATATTTAATGGCTCAGTTAAAACAGAAAATGCTTGCAAGCTCAGAAGCTCCTGACTGTAAAGAAATGCTGGATTTATTGCATGCAGTTGAACAGGTGGGAAAACATACTCTGCAATGTGGTTTTGATTCTTTAGAGGCCTCTTGTTAGAGCCGCAGTTACAGGTTCTGTGATTCGAAGACATGCTTGGTTAAAAGAACAGAGTTTACCTGATCATGTTAAGGCAAAATTATTGGATGCTCCTTTACAGCATGATACCTTGTTTGGTGTTAAGGCAGAAGAGGTGTTAAAGAAAATAGAGATAAAGCTAAATCTATGCAAACAGTCAAGGATTTTATTACAGGTACAGCCACCTCGATTTAGCAGAAATTGGCCAACAAAGAATTGGTCCTTTCCAGTGTCAGACAGGCCACAGAGAGGCAGATACAGACGCCCTAGAGGCAGATCCCAACCCCAAGGCTCTAACAGACAATGACAGTGGGGCACCTCAACCCCAAAAGGAGGTGAGGACAAGTCTCAACCTTACAGGAAACAGTCCCAATGACTTCCCCCTTCGTACGCCAAGCACTTCCCTTTTGGCAGCCCCCTTAGGGGGAAAACCTAGCACTTTTTTCTCAAAACTGGCAAACAGATCACCCAAGACAAATGGGTTCTGAACACTGTGTCTCAAGGTTACAGGTTCCACTGTCATACTTTACCAAGGCTAAAAGGAATGCCAGACCTGCCACAATCAATGGGCAGAGGCACAAAAACAAATTTCAGCCCTCATGGACATGAGAGCTATTCAAAAAGTACCACAACAGGGACAAGGATTTTACTCAAGACTCTTCCTGGTCCCCAGAAAGGACAAGGCCTGGAGGCCCATACTAGACCTTTCAATTTTAAATGCTTGCTTCAATAGTCCGAAATTCAGAATGTTGACATTACAGCAGCTTCTACCCATGCTGGGCAAGAAGGCTTGGCTTGTTACTCTGGACCTCAGAGGCATACCTGCATGTCCCTATTAGACAAAAATTACAGAAGATACCTCAGATTCAAAGCTGGTACAATGCACTACCAATTCTCTGCACTGCCCTTTGGCTTATCTACTGCGCCCAGGGTCTTGACAAAGTACCTGGCACCAGTAATTGCATTTTGCAGACAAAAAAGAATTCAAATATATCCATACCTGGATGACTGCCTCATTCAAGCAGAGACAAAGGACATTCTTCTACGGCATCTGGCGTTTGTCAAAAGGTTGCTAATTTCTCTAGAGTACACAGTAAACGAAAAGAAGTCAAAACTAGTGCCCTTACAACAGATTATATTCCTGGGTGCCAGCTTAAATACAACAGCCCAGATGGCTTATCTCACGCCAGACAAACAAATTCAATTAACTCAATATTTTCAGTTACTGGCAAAAAAAAGTCCCATCTCCCTGCAAGAAAATTTCTGCAGGCCCTGGGATTCATGGCATCCTGCATACTACTAATACCATATGTCAGACTGCATATGAGGAAATTACAATGGCACCTAAAAAGTGTCTGGACTTGACACTCTCACAGTTTAGAAGTAGTAATACCAATGATTCCCTGCCTACAACAGGAGTTTTGATGGTGGGCACAGGCATGTCACCTAAACAAGGGTCAGTCTTTTACCCTACCCACAGCCAGGCAGACTCTAACAGATGCTTCGGATTACGCCTGGGAAGCACACATGGCAGGAAAATGCATTCAGGGCAAGTGAACCACAGACCAGATGTATCTTCACATCAATCAAAAAGAGATGTTTGCTGTTCAAAATGCCCTGACAGCTTTCAAGGACTTTCTGCATCCAGGACAATTATTATTAAAGACAGACAACACCACAGTAATGTGGTACATAACCAAGCAAGGGGGCACTCATTCTTATCCCCTATGCAGATAAGCCATGATCTTGTGGAACGCAGCTCTAACGTATCAAGTTCATCTGCAAGCACAACTCCTGCCAGGAAAAAAAAATACTCTGGCAGACGATATAAGCAGAAATATCATGGACCCTCACGAATGGAAATTGAATACACAAATCTTCAGCATGGAAACGCAAAAATGGGGATGCCCAGACATAGATCTTTTTGCCTCCCCACTGAATTGCCAACTACAAAAATTCTGCACAAGGACTTCACACACGCAAGCATGGAAAGTGGATGCTCTCTCGTTCAGCTGGAAAAGCCTAAAAGTTTATGCCTTCCCACCACTGCCTCTCCTTTCAAAGGTACTCCTAAAAGCCGGACAAGAAAAAACACAGATGATCCTGATTGCTCCAGACTGGCCATGCCAGCACTGGTACCCAATCTTAAAGAACTTAGCTCAAGGCCCACCATGGATTTTGCCTCAAATTCCACACCTTCTGACTCAACAAAACAATCAGTTCCTGCATGGTCAGCTAAAAACCCTAAACCTGGCTGCATGGCAGATTCATTAGTCAAACAGGCAACACCTCTCTCTAAAGCTGTTATGGATGTCATTTTGGAGGCCAGGAGGCCTAGCACCAGGAAAGCTTACTCAGAAAAATGGAAGAGAATTCTGCGCCTGGAACCAGGCTCGAAGCCTTGACCCTCTTGTCCCAAACATTCCTCAGATTTTACAATACAACTGAGATGCTGGACAAAGGACTATCTTTCTCATCAATTAAGATCCACGCCTCTGCCATTTTAGCACATTACAACATGGATCCTCCTTTATTCTCTCATCCCTTGCTAAAGCAGTACATCAGAGGGGCTAAAAACATAAGGCCGCCCCGGAGAGCACCAGCACCAACTTGGGACCTCAATTTCATTTGGAAAAACTGACCCTGCCACTTTTTGAGCCAACCAATACAAACGATCTGAATTTTTTATCATGGAAAACAGCTCTGCTCCTGGTAGTAACTTCAGCCCGAAGAGTCTCAGAGCTACAGGCATTAATGGCAGTGGAACCTTATATCATTTTTCATCAGGACAGGGTTTCTTTAAGGACAAACCCTACCTTTATGCCAACGGTGGTATCTAGTGTGGCTCTTAACCAAACTATCCATTTGCCAACTTTTTATCCAAACCCCCAAAATAAAGGGGAGAAACTTCTGCACTCTTTGGACATAGACAGCAGCTACGCTTCTACTTGGACAAAACAAAAGCTTTCAGGAAAACTGAGCAACTGTTTGTAGCATATGCTGCAGGATCACAGGGCAAGGCCATCTCAAACCAGACTGTATCCAAATGGATAGGACACTGTATTTGTTACTACTACACACAGCATGGAAAATCAGTCCCGAATAATATTAGGTCACTTTCCACCAGGGCAACAGCCACTTCAACAACCTTTCTCAGAGGAGTACCTACCAAGGAAATTTTGGAGGCTTCAACTTGGATTTCAGTGCACACCTTTACCAAGCATTACCACTTTCCTCTCTACTCTAAATCCAGAGCAGGATTTGCCACTGCAGTTCTGCAGGGCCTCGTAGCCAATCCTAACTCTTTATAGACCAGCCACCCAACCTTAGCTTTGGGATTCTGCCCAAGTGTAATGACTGCAGCAGTGTAACACGATGAACATAGTACAGTTTTGTACCTACCATAAATGTAGATGTTCGAGTGTTCACACTGTTGCAGTCCAGGTTACCCTCCCTCCATCCCCTCTGAACTAGCTGGACTTATCTATACCTTTCTATCCTATACAACATTTGTGGTGTATTTGCTTGCATCTGAAAGTATTGTTTTTATTTTATATTTATATTTTTAATCAGCAACATGTATTGCCTACCTATTTGGGGGCACCTGACATCTGGGGCAAGAAAAACTGAAGAAAATGGCATCTGATTCATCTTATATACCCCTGGCGCACTGACGTCAGGGAAGAAGCGACAGCAACCGACGCCGGATCAAGACTTTGGAACTCTGGCCGACTGCGGGACTGCCTGACGGCAGGATAACCCAAGTGTAATGACTGCAGCAGTGTGAACACTCGAACATCTACATTTATGGTAGGTACAAAACTGTACTTTATATGCAAGAAGAATTCTGCAGGCTTTGGGCTTCATGGCATCCTGCACTCTGCTAATTCCATATGCAAGACTGCATATGAGGAAACTTCAATGGTATCTAAAAAGTGTTTGGACTCAACATTGCCACAGCCTGGAAACAACAATTACCCTTATTGCCTGCCTGCAACAGGAGTTTCGATGGTGGGCAAAGGCCTGTCTCCACAACAAGGGGCAGCCATTCACTTTACCCTCAACCAGGCAGACATTAACAACAGATGCATCAGATTATGCCTGGGGGACCCACATGGCAGGAAGATGTATTCAAGGCACATGGTCCGCAAATGCATCTACATATCAATTAAAAGATGCTAGCTGTTCAGAATGCCCTGACAGCCTTCAAGGATTAACTTCATCCGGGACAACAACTGATAAAGACAGACAATACTACAGTCATGTGGTACATAAACAAGCAGGGAGGAACTCATTCTTATCCCCTTTGCAGACTAGCCATGACTTTGTGGGATACAGCATTGACGTGCCAAGTACATCTGCAGGCACAATTCCTGCCAGGAAAGGTAAATGCTGGCAGACGAACTAAGCGGAAACCTCATGGATCCCCACGAGTGGAAATTGGATCCGCAAGTCTTCAGCATGATAACAAGGAAATGGGGATGCCTGGACATAGATCTATTTGCCTCCCCTCACAACTGCAAACTACAGACATTCTGAACAAGGACTTATCACAAGCAAGCATGGAAAGTGGATGCTCTATCTTTCAGCTGGAAAAACTTAACAGTATATGCCTTTCCCCCACTGCCTCTCCTTCCTAAGGTACTCTTAAAGGTCAGACAAGAGAAGCCAAAAATGCTACTGATTGCCCCAGACTGGCCCCGCCAGCACTGGTACCCAATCCTAAGGAACCTGTCTAAATACCTGCCTGGACAGCACCTCAAATTCCCTCACTTACTGTCCCAACAAAACAATCAGATCCTGCACAGCCAACTCGAGACTTTAAATCTGGCAGCATGGCGGATAATGTAGTCATTCGAAACACCCCTCTTTCTAAAGTGGTGATGGATGTTATTTTGGAGGTCAGGAGGCCTAGTACCAGAAAATCTTATGCTGAAAAATGGAAGATATTCTGTGCTTGGAACCAGGCACAAGGAATTGACACGATTGTACTAAATATCCCTCAGATTTTGCAATACTTAACTGAGATGTTGGACAAAGGCCTATCCTTTTTATCTGTTAAGATTCATGCCTCTGCCATTTCAGCTCATTACAATACAGAGCCACCTATTTTTTCTCATCCTTTACTAAGGCAGTACCTCAGAGGAGCCAAAAATTTAAGGCCTCCAAGGAGATCACCAATACCTGCATGGGACCTCAATTATGTCTTGGAAAAACTCACCCTGCCTCCTTTTGAGCCAGCCGCTACAGCTGACATTAAATTTTAATCTTGCACAACAGCTCTGCTCCTAGCAATAACCTCTGCAAGACGAATCTCAGAGCTACAGGCACTCATGGCTGTGGAACCTTTTATCATTTTCCATCCAGATAGGGTTTCTCGGAGGACAAACCCAACATTTATGCCTAAAGTAGTGTCTAGTGTGGCCCTTAACCAAACTATTCACTTGCCTACCTTTTATCCAAACCCACAGAATAAGGGTGAGAGACTTCTGCATTCTTTGGACATACAGAAACAGCTGCGCTTCTACTTGGACAGAACCAAAGCTTTCAGAATGACTGAGCAGTTACTAGTGGCATATGCTGCAGGATCACAAGGAAAGGCTATCTCAAAGCATTCTATTTCAAAGTGGATAGGGCACTGCATTCGTTTCTGTTATTCACAACATGGCAAATCAGTGCTTAAGGGCATTAGGCCACATTCAACCAGAGCAGCAGCCACTTCAGCAGCCTTCCTCAGAGGAGTACCAACCAGAGACATTTTAGAGTTCAGTGCACACTTTTACAAAGCACTATCACTTGCCACTCTACTCTAAATCCAGGGCAGGCTTTGCCACTGCAGTTCTGCAGGGCCTCGTAGCCGCTCCTAATCCTATTTAGCTCCAGCCTCCCAACCTTAGCTTTGGGATTCAACCCAATTGTAATGACTGCAACAGTGAAACACGATGAACATAGTACAGTTGTGTACCTACCATAAATGTAGATGTTCGAGTGTATTCACTGTTGCAGTCCAGGTTACCCACCCAGCACCCCCCTTATCTTTCCTGGAACTTATCTGTACTTCTCTATTCTATACAACCTTGGTGGTGTATTTGCTTGTAGCTGAAGGAATAATTTACGTTGGTGCTTGCATGCTTTCTTGTCATATTTTTAGCCTACCCTTGTGGGGGCACCTGACATATGGGGCAAGAAAAACTGAAGAAAATGGTGTCGGCTGCATCTTTTATACCCCCTGGCACACTAACGTCAGAGAAGAGGTGACTGCAATGGACGCCGGACCTAGACTTTGGAATTCAGGCTGACCGTGGGTAGCTTGCCAGCAGGATAACCCAGTTGTAATGGCTGCAACAGTGAATACACTCGAACATCTACATTTTTGGTAGGTACACAACTGTACTTTTCCCTTACTGTTGGTAATTTTTCCCTTCTACCATCGTATGTAGATGTCCTTCAAGAATGCAACTGCAATCATAACATATGGGTTGTCCTGCCTCAGGCAGCCCTCGGTCGGCCGAATTCCAAAGTCTGGGTCCAGCGTCGGCTGGTGTCGCCTCCTCTCCGACGTCAGAACGGCTGGAGTATAAAGGCATCGGCCGATGCCATCTTCAGTCTTTCTTGCGGCGGTGCCCGAAGCAGAAGCATTTCGCAAGTGCCGGTCGGTCAGCTCCTGTGTTTTCAGTACCGAAGTCATCTAAAAGCTAAGTACCCCGTTGGGGAATATTTTTTCTTGCCTCAGCCGATGTCAGAACAAATTGAGAAAGTTAATAATTGTTTGTCTTGTGGTAAACAAATACCTCATAAGGACTTCCATTCTCTTTGCCTGGGCCCAGACCACGACGTCTCGGCCTGTGCTTGCTTTAATAAGCGCACTCTCAGGCGCCGGGCAGAATTTGCCGAAGACTTTTTCGGTGATTCTTTTGCTTATATCATGCCGTCGGATCAACCGACAACTCAATCTTCCAAAAAAACGTAAGGACCGGGACCGACATCCTCGGCCCGCGTCTTCCACCGATACTCCTCCAAAACCCTCCGCGAGTGCTTCGGCCCCTTCGGAAAGGGTAATCCAACCGCTCCAGGCCGACAACACAGCGATAACTCGTCCTTCGGTCTCAGAGCCCTCTCCGGTGCCGGTTGTTGACTTCCCTCCAGAAGCCGAGGTTCTGGATCTACCCGACACCATTCCTGTGGACAAGGTTACCCCAGCACGTGGGGCAGCTAGGCCTCCTGTATCCATGTCCATCAAGGCCTTTGCACGTGCTAAGGCCACCAGCCAGGCCAAGGCTCATCCTAAGCCTGCTGCTCAGGCCCCTTCTGATAAACAGATAATGTATCTTGCTGCAGATCTAATTTCCCTTATTAGGGGGTCTCGGCCCCATCCAGACAGAGGTTCTCAGCCGCCTGCAGAGAAAAGGCCCAGAACTGAGCAGACTGACAACCTCTCTTCAGATGAGGCCTCTGGGGATTCTGAGCATTCTGATACCCAAGAAGAATCCTTCCAGGCCTATGAGGACTCTGATGCTGAGGAATCAATTCCCTCTGCCTCTCCTCCAGAGGATTTTTCGTTCGGTGAAGTCCTTCACTCCATGAGGGAGCATTTTAAATGGCAGGGCCAGGAATTTTCTGACTCCAGGAAAAGGCTATGTACCTTCCTCAAGCTTCCCCAGCACAGGCCTTTAGCTATCCCTCCAGTTATGGATGTCCTGGATGATGTTTTCTCCGACTCCAGTGCTAACCCTGATTCTCTCCCTCCTGCTCCTGTCAAGCCGGACAGATACTATAGGGTCCCTGACACACACAAACAACTCTTTAAGGCCCATTCTGTGGATCTAGAAACAATTTCACAGGGCCCCAAGGGAGTGGCTACCTCCTCTGCCAAGAATCCACTGCCAGCGGATAAGGAAGCTAGATTCCTGGAGAGATGGGGTAAAAAGGTTTATACCTCCACCACCCTGGCTATGAGGTCACTTAACTGCCTTTTTCATATGTTTCAGTACCAGGATTTTTTACTGGATGACTTACAGAAAAAACTAGCCTCCCCCGAGTCTACTGATTTTAAGGCATTGCAGGATCTAGCACATAACACTCAGCAGGTTAACAATCATTTTCTTCAGTGTGGTTATGATGTATTGGAGGCTTCATGTAGGGCAGCTATGACGGGGGCTGTGGTACGTAGACATGCTTGGTTAAAAGAACAGCCACTGCCAGACCATGTTAAAGTGAAGTTACTTGATGCACCTTTAGAAAAACAGAAGCTTTTTGGTGCTAATGCACAAGATGTGTTGAAGTCCATTGAGGAAAAAGCTAAATCAGTACAGACAGTCAAAGATTTCCTCCAGGTTCAGCAGGAATTGGCCCTCAAAGAATTGGTCCTTTCCAGACACTGACAAGTTTCAAAGGGGAAAAAACAGGCGTGGCCGAGGTAGAGGGCAGTACCGAGGCTCCTACAGGGGCCGCCAGTGGCAACCACCAAATCAAAGAAGTGGCACAGGCAGCCCAGCTGCACCACAAGTACAACCACAATGACTTGACTTTCATACCGCCTACAAAGGCTCAAAGAGAAGCACCCTTGGGCGGAAAATTATCCTTATTCTCAAAAAACTGGAAAATCTTAACCAAGGACAACTGGATTCTGGATTTAATAGACAAAGGTTACAGATTCCACTTCCATACTTTACCAATAAGACAAGGCATGCCAAACCTGCCACATCATCAAAGGGCAGAGGCACTCATTCAAGTTTCAAAGCTGTTAAGCATAAACGCAATAGAAAAGGTTCCTCCACAGGAACAAGGCCAGGGATTTTATTCAAGACTGTTCCTTGTTCCAAGAAAGGAAAACAAATGGAGGCCTATACTGGACTTGTCTACTCTAAATACTTCTCATTGTGCCAAAATTCAAAATGCTGACATTGCAGCATCTCCTTCCCATGCTGGGCAAGGGGTCTTGGCTGGTCACTCTGGACCTCAAGGAGGCATACCTGCATGTCCCAATCAGACAAAGCTGCAGAAGACACCTCAGATTTCTTGCAGGGACAGAGCATTATCAATTCTCAGCATTGCCGTTTGGCTTATCTACTGTGCCCAGAGTGTTCACGAAATGCCTGGCATCAGTAGTGGCACACTGCAGACTCCAGAGGATTCAAATATACCCTTACCTGGACAACTGCCTCATACAAGCAGACAACAAACAAGCCTTGATTGCAAATTTGGACTATGTCATTCAATTACTACAGGCCTTGGTATACACGGTCAACATTCAGAAATCAAGACACCTGCCATCCCAACAAATTATTTTCCTAGGAGCCAAGCTGGACACCAACACACAAATGGCTTATCTCACAGAGGAAAAACAACAGCAGTTACCAGAATACTTCAAAGGCCTAGCAAAGTTCTCCCAGCTGACTGCAAGGAAAATCCTGCAGCCACTGGGGTTCATGGCATCTTGCATTCTACTGATACCCTTGGCAAGACTTCATATGAGAAAGCTGCAGTGGTACTTAAAAAACTTATGGTCCCAACACAGCCAAAGCCTAGAGGACGTTATCCCACTTATTCCATGTCTGCAAAAAGTATTTTTGTGGTGGGCTCAAGCAAGTCAGTTAAACAAAGGCATGTCTTTCAACAAATCTCAAGCAGGTCAAATGATTACAACAGATGCCTCAGACCTTGGATGGGGGGCGCACATGGAAGGCAGATGCTTTCAAGGTCAATGGACACCAAAGGAAAGGCATCTGCACATAAACCAAAAAGAGATATTGGCAGTGATATATGCAATCGAGAATTTCGAAAAATCACCTCAACAAGGGCATTTGTTAATAAGGACAGACAACACCACTGTGATGTGGTATATAAACAAGCAGGGAGGCACTCACTCTTATCCCCTCTGCAGACTAACAATGATTCTCTGGGAAAAATCCCTAAGTCTGAAGATACATTTGCAATCCCAGTTTGTGCCAGGCAAGGACAATGTTCTGGCGGACAAGCTGAGCAGGAATTTCTTGGATCCACACGAATGGATGCTGCATCCTCACATTTTCTCACAAATAACAAGGAATCATCACCTGGAAAAGTTCTGTACGAGGACCCACCATCCTCTAGCCTGAAAAACGGATGCTCTCTCCTTCAGCTGGAATTCCCTAACAATTTATGCATTCCCTCCTCTACCACTGCTGACCAAGGTGATACTGAAGATCAAAGCAGAACAACCAACAGGCATTTTGATAGCTCCAGACTGGCCAAGGCAGCACTGGTACTTATTGCTGTTGAGCATAACTCGGTCCAAGCCGTGGCCTCTGCCCCTGTGGCCTCTGCTTCTAACAGCACAATTACAGGACTGTTCATCAAAACCTGAAAACATTGCATCTGACAGCCTGGAGGTTACCATAACTCCTTCCGATATCTCTCTTTCCAAAAAAGTTCAAGAGATCTTACTGGAAGCACGCAGACCTTCCACCAGAAAAACCTATTCAGCCAAGTGGAAGAGGTTCATCATCTGGAATGCTAACAGGGGTCGGGATACAACAGTCTTGAGTATACCTCAGATACTGGAATACTTGGCAGAAATGTTTCATACTGGTCTGTCATATTCTTCCATAAAGATTCATGCATCAACAATTTCAGCAAAATACAATTGTGATCCACCTGTGTTTTCACATCCTTTGCTAAGACAGTTCCTAAGAGGGATAAAGAATATCAAACCCCCCAGGAAACCGCCAGTACCTGCATGGGACCTCAATTTCGTCTTGGAAAAATTAACTCTTCCTCCCTTTGAACCAGCAGCAACTTCTGAGATGCAATTTCTCTCATGGAAAACGTTTTTTTCTATTGGCTATCACATCAGCAAGAAGAGTCTCGGAGATACAGGCACTCATGGCAGAACCTCCTTTTCTCATTTTTCATCAGGACAGAGTCTCTCTAAGAACCAATCCTTCATTCATGCCAAAAGTAATTTCCAGGGTGTCTCTAAATCAAGCCATTCCCCTGCCTACCTTCTTCCCCAATCCTCAAAACAGGGGGGAAGCACTGCTGCATACTTTGGACATACATAGACAACTACGCTACTACTTGGGCAGAACTAAGGCCACCAGAAAGTCTGACCAACTGTTTGTAGCCTATGCTGCTGGAGTACAAGGAAAAGCAATCTCCAAACAAACAATTTCCAAATGGATTGGACACTGCATCAGATTTTGCTATTCTTTTCATGGAAAAGGTGTGCCAGCCAATATTAGGCCACACTCCACCAGAGCTATAGCCACATCCACAGCTTTCCTAAGAGGAGTGGCTACAAAGGACATTCTAGAGGCTGCTACATGGAGCTCCGTGCATACATTTACCAAGCACTACAACCTGCCTTTATACTCCATATCCCGAGCAGGCTTTGCTTCGGCAGTCCTGCAGGGCATTTTAGCTACACCATCACTTCCTTAGTTCCAACCACCCCCAGTTTGGCTATGGTATTCAACCCATATGTTACGACTGCAGTTGCATTCTTGAAGGACATAGTACTGTTTTGTACCTACCATAAATGTAGATGTCCGATAGATATGCAACTGCAGTCGGATTTTCCCACCCTCCTACCCCTCTACAACCTTCTTTTTGGGTCCACTACCCTTATTCCTATTAGCTGGGGGTACCTCCTATGGTGTATCTGTTTATTACTATTGTGCATGTCTGGAATTGTTTATCCATTCACCAAATTTAGCCTTCCTAGGAGGGCACCTGGCATCTGAGGCAAGAAACACTGAAGAAGATGGCGTCGGCCGATGCCTTTATACTCCAGCCGTTCTGACATCGGAGAGGAGGCGACACCAGCCGACGCCGGACCCAGACTTTGGAATTCGGCCGACCGAGGGCTGCCTGAGGCAGGACAACCCATATGTTATGACTGCAGTTGCATATCTATCGGACATCTACATTTATGGTAGGTACAAAACTGTACTTTTTCTCCCCCCCCAATCTCATTTTCTCTTCTACTGTTGGTAGTCCTTGTCTACCATTGTGGATAGATTTTCTCTTTTAAAGTGTGACTTAGTTTTTCTTTCCTTAATCTTTCCTTTTGCTTCTTCTCTGCCTTTCGGTCCCCTTTTCTAAGGACTGTGGGAGAAAAACCTAAAGCTGCTACTACAGGCTTTAAATGTACAGAATATGGCAGAAAAATGCTGAACTCTGATAATCATGAGAAATATATTTACTGTTTGGATGTGCTCCATTTGAGTGTGGACTGTTCCATCTGTCAGGGTTTCAGTAATAGAACTCTGGCAGAGGAGAAAATAAACTCATTCTCAAAGGGCTCCTTAAAGCCCCATTTGAGGAATCCTAGTCCAAGGCCGACCAGTCTCCAACGACCTCTGGATCAAAATCATCCCATTCGATCCTGACCTCTCCATTGGCACTGATTTTAAGAAACACAAACTTGCCTCTTAAGGCTCGAAACTCAAAGATGTCTTTCTATTCATATGCTGCTGTATTCATAACATCAGGGAATTTGCCTTTGGTGAACTCTCGCACATCTGGGCGTTATACAAAAGTTAAATGCTACCGCTAGGGTGCTCGTGACATCCTGCGCCACTCTCAGATGTCTGTTGTAAATGGAAGTTGGATGTTGGCTGCATCCAGGGTGGTGGCGGTACTACCATGCCAGAAAGAAGGCTGTGTGGAATTAGAGAAAACCCGACAAATTGTTTTGCAAAGCTGTTACTGTGGTTCACAGAGAGAGTATCTTCCAGATTTAAAATTAATGAAGATAAAACAAAGGGTATAATGGACAATGATGTACCCACACATGAATTGGTTCAGCAATACCCATATTTGTGGAGAAATGATAACATGACATATTTAGGTGTATGGGATTAAAAGGGTTGTGGCAGCTATGGTAAGAGACTAAAGTTAATGCAAAAACTTAAAAGCTTGGAAGCTCATGATTATGGATAATACAATAAAAAGTAGTGAAAATGTTTTAGTCCCTTTAGTTTAATACAGGTCAGACATATTTTCATCAACCAGAAGACAAGTTGTGGACGATAGTTGAGCTGAATGAATTTACTTGGGAGGGGAAGAGGACAAGGAAGTTAATCTCCTCCCCCATAGGATAACGTGATTATTACTTCATCTAGTGGATACTTTAAAGCTACGCAGTTGAGGCTTGTCAACACATAGGATAATGTGGTTTAGGATTACTTCATCCAGTGAAACTTTAAAACTACCCAGTTAAGGCTTGTCTACATAACTGAGTCGGATCTTTGGATGTAGATGCTAAGGGAGAATAACCTTGTGTTATATTATACTCATGTAGCGTAACATATTCTATAAACTAAGCCTGCATAAAAATTGAGACAGATTTTGAAAGTAAGTGTATAGAAAACAGGCAAGATGAGGTTAGAAATTATGGGAGAAAATTGACAAAGGAGCCAAGGGTTTAGGAGGAGCAAATGACTAGACATGGAAAAGCTAGAGTAGGTTGAGGCCAAGCACAAGTTTTGGACTGTAATTTAGAGACTGCCTTCCCTACCAGTGATTGATATTAGAGTATAGGCAAAGGGAAGTGGTAAGTGAAAGTCCTGCTCTGGTGTAGAGGTTTTTAGTCATGCCAAGAACAGAAGGCTTCTGCTTAAAAGATAATTAGTGGGAATGTTTTTTTTTTTTTGGGGGGGGGGGGTTCTGTAATGAGTTGGCAGATTTAAAAAATTCTGTACAGAGTACTCTGTCAAATGTTGGAGAAGCAAATGGCTGTAACTAAGCAAATGATTCATTTCAGCTGGGAAATTTGGATCAGACTTGAATAGGCATAGTAAGACCTTACTGAGCAATTAATGTAAGGTTGGAGTGAATTATATGCATTAAAAATATACGTAATGCATAGTTCATAACAATAAAAATTTTAATGTGTTTTTTTCTGTTAACGTATGCGTGTTCAACTTGAATGATTTAATAACGGTGTTGTAATGCGACAAGTTTTAAGGGTGCATTAAAGCTTGAGCTTAATACCACTGGATCACAAAACATATTAGATATAAAAGTATGATCATAATTGACTAATAGGAACTTAGTTATTTAACAAGACATTTTTCTTTTGATAGGTAGCCACATTCCACCTTCACCGGTGTACCTGGATCCTGCTGTGTATCCAAATCCAAATCGTATTGTTACTTCTTCTGTGCCTCAGCAGCAGGGCTACCAGCAGGTAAAGCTTCACTACCTTTGTTACAGACTTAGTAATACTTAGAACAATTGCTTATAATTTGTCCTTATGGGCAGAAAATAGAACAAATATGCATGAGCCTTATTTAAAATGTCTTTTCGTATGCTCTGATACCTCTGGTAAAGAAGTAACCAACAGTGTTGTTCACATTGATCTCTGTTGCAATCATTAAAAGTAGGGATTTTGGCAACTGGCAGTCTGATGTCCAGCCTGACCTGAACACACTACTGTCATGGCAGGCTGATGAGGTCACATTCCGGGGGGGGGGGGGGCTCACATATCTGGTATATATGTAATGCCTATCTGCCTTAACCATTTTTAATTCTTGTAAAGTCTTATATTCACATTGTGAGAGTGCATTGCAGTCTACTGTCCAGCCTGCACTACAGAGCATCACAAAGGTAGGTACTCCAACTTAGCATTTTTTGCTAATTCTAACTTGCTGTTTTGTAGTGTAATTTTGTGAAAATGTAAAAGTGCACATTTGGGCAGTGAATGCCATACATATTGAGGTGTGTGGTGTATGTCCTTCCCATAAAAAGCAGTCAGGTGTGTCTGCAGATGTCCGGTACAACATAGACTTCCACGTTAAGTACGTTTATTGCTTAGGGTCCATGAAAAATGTTGACTGCAGTGTTTGTCAGGTCTTTTGTCCCAAGCCATGGAAGAGAAGACAAGACCAAAAAGAGTCCTCTGACTTCGTTAAACCAGTCTACCATATTTGGAGACATGTCAAAACTACACAGATTTTTGAAAGTCCCTAAATTCAAAACTTGTAACAATAGAAGTGTTCCCTTCCATGTCCAGCCATCAAAGATTTGTCAACATACTGCACCCCAAAGATGCCTGCTTTCATATTTTAATATTCAAAGGAGCTGGGAATGTCTTTGGTTTATGGTAGGGGGGATTGCACTTTGAGAAGCTAGGTGTCTACCAGTTGACTGCGGAATCAAAGGCCTCCATATCTACCCTTGCTTGGATGACTGCCTCAGTCTTTCTCATCATCAACTTCCTTTTTCCCATTTTCTACGTGGTATCAGGGTGACACTTGAACTGCTGCCATTCCTTATCTATTCATTGCCACTCTTCTACTTCCTTTGACAGTCCTATATGACTGTTCCAGGTCTTCCGCACACACTCCATCCTTCTCTTAGATGGATGCCCTCTTTTTCTCTCGTTTTCTTCCTGTTACAGTTCTTCACAAGATTGTCTTTTGCTTTCCTGCAGATATGCCCAAACCACCGTAATCTGTTCTCTGACCTTCTCTGCAATTGGAGCTACTTGGGCTTCTGTCCTGATGTCCTCACTTTTTTCGTTTCTCCAACAATGTACACCCTACCACCCATCTTGGGCACTTCGTGTCTATCACCTCTACCTTTCTCAACTGTCCTGGTTTCTGTACCATACAGTAGTTCTCTGGTCGTACCCTGTTTTATACACCTTACTTGTTGTTCGTGTTTCACTGTTGCAGTCATCACATTTGGGTTATCCCTGCCAGGGTAGCCCTCAGTCAGCCCGAATACCAGAGGCTTAGTATTTCTGCGTCAGTTGCTGTTGCTTCAAGACTGACGTCAGGTCGTCAGTAGTATAAAGTAAGGCAGCAGACGCCATTACATCAATCTTTCTTGCCGAGGAGCCCGAAGCAGAAACAGTTTGCACAAGTGCCGGTCGGCCGCTACCCGAGTCAGTTTTCCAAATTGAAGTTGAAGTCTTCTAAAGCTAAGTATCCCGTTGGGGATCCTTTTTTCTTGCTCTAACCGATGTCAGAAAAAGTTAACATTTGTCTTGCCTGTGGAAAGCAAATACGACACCGAAACTTTCATTCTTACTGCGTCACTTGCTTAGGCCCAGACCACGACGTCCCTCACTGTCGCTTTTGTGCTTTGTTCAACGTCAGAACTATATATCGTCGGGCCCTTATTGTAGCTAGATATTTTCGCTCACAGTCCTCGAATTCTGATATGGCTTCGGTCGTTAGTCCTGAAGCGACAGTAACCATCGCAGAAGTACTAAACCTCTGGTATTCAGACCGACTGAGGGCTACCCTGGCAGGGATTACCCAAATGTGATGACTGCAACAGTGAATGCACTCGAACATCTACATTTATGGTAAGTGTACACAACTGTGCTTTCTTTGCAATTCTTTTATACTCCTGATACTCTGTGCCAGATGGCTGCAGCCCCTCTGATTTTAACTATCACCTCCTCATTCAGACTTCACTTCTCCTCAGACACCTTTCCCAGATGCTTGAAGCTGTTAACGTGTTCCGCTGTTTTCCCACCTATCTCAGTTCTCAGCTTCATCTGATGTTCCCCATTTGCTGCCATTTCAGTTGTATTCTGTTTGCTCAGTCTCCTCTGACCTTGTATGCTGTAGTCCATTAGTATGAACAACAGTGGGCTAATAGCTGAACCCTGATGCATACCCACTCTCAATGGGAACCCCTGTGTGAATCCATACACTGTGCATGTGTTAAGTCCTTGTGCATAGCCTGAACCTACTTATACCCCTGTTTCTGGGATTTTTTACCATTGCATGACTGTCCAAGTCAGCTTTCATGAGAGTCTTGTCATATGCTTAAGCTTTCATTAAGTGTAGGAACGCTCAGTTGCACACTTTCCTCATCTCTAGCATCTTCACAACTGTTTGTCGTACTGTGAACATTGGATCCTTTGTGTGTCATCTTTATCTCAATCTAAACTGCTCATATCCAGTCTTTCTGCTTCTGTGTATTCGTTTACCCATTGTGCTGTCCTGAACTTCCATGCAGTGTGCCTGGAGTTTGATATTTATGTACATTCCACAGTTGTGAATGTCCCCTTTGTCTTCCATGCAATGTGACTGGAGTTTGATATCTCTGTACTGCCCACAGTTGTGAATGTCCCCTTTGGTCCTGTACAGTAGCACTAGTATGCTTATTTCCAGTCCCCTGGGATATGCATTTTTTTCCATACTGCTATGATTACCCTCAGGAAACATTTCTCCTCTAACTCACCTAACATCTCAATCATATCTGCTGTGTCCCGTCTGCTTTCTCAGGCTTCATTTTCTTTAGTGCTGTTCGTAATTTTAGGGTGGGCTCCTCTATCATAGGCTGTGTTTAGGTCAGTACAGCTTCTGTGGGGTTATCTTCATTCACAAGCTGCCGGAAGTACTCCTGTGCACCTGTGTCCTGTGTGGACTGGTAAGCAGGTTGTTCTGGTGAACCTTATTGAGGGGTGTATGACATCTATTTCTTTCTCTTTGACTTTGCTTTGCAACTTGATAGCTTCTTTGTGCTGTCTACAAAGTTACTTTTCAAAAGGTGTTGGAGTGATTCTGATGCATTGTTTGCTACTGCAACTCTCCTTCTGCATCTTTGTTAGCCAGCCAGTATTCCTTCTTGGTCTGGCCTGTATTTTCTCCCACCTTGTCTTGCGCACTCTTCTTTTGATGACTTCTAGAACTTTTGCAGTCCACACCAATCTTTCATTGTGTACCTTATTTCCATACCAGGCTTGGATGCATATCTGTTCTGTAGTCCTCACATATGCTGTTTTGAGGTGCTGCCATTCTTCAGTTACACTCATTTCCTCTTCCTTTTAAGGTGCTGGAGCCCTGTGTATTTTCTTGAACTTTTGTGCTTTCTGTCCAGTCAATTTTCAGGTATTTGGCATAGTCTGTTAACCGTAGAGCCTTCTCTGACTATTGCTTACTGCTGATTGTTGCAGACAGTGGTTTATTCTGTGGGCTGAATGTTTCACTGGGGATGACTTTGCAATCACTGATTCTACCCTAGTGCGTCTTCCCGAGGAAGAAACCTACCCGATTTACATGTTGGCCACTCTTGTATGTGGTCTTGTGACTGTTTCTCTTGCTGAATTGTGTTGGTCAGCATCAAACCATCTGCTAGACGGAGGTCTGGAATGGCCTCTCCTTTAGTCCTGTGGACTCGGGCACTCCTCATATCATGATGATCTTCGTGTTTCACTGTTGCAGTCATCACATTTGGGTTATCCCTGCCAGGGTAGCCCTCAGTCAGCCCGAATACTAGAGGCTTAGTATTTCTGCTTTGGTTGCTGCTTCTTCATGACTGGCGTCAGGTCGTCAGTAGTATGAAGTAAGGCAGCTGATGCCATTGCATCAGGCTTTCTTGTCAAGGAGCCCGAAGCAGAAGCAGTTCGCACGACTGCCGGTCGGCCGCTACCGGAGTTTCATTTTCCAAATTGAAGTTGAAGTCTTCTAAAGACAAGTACCCCATTGGGGATCCTTTTTTCTTGCTCTAACTGATGTCAGAAAAAGGTAACAATTGTCTCTCCTTTCGAAAGCAAATACTACACCAAGACCTTTATTCTTACTGTGTCACTTGCTTAGGCCCAGACCACGACATCCCCCGCTGTCGCTTTTGTGCTTTGTTCAACTCCAAAACTATACATCGTTGGACTCTTAATGTAGCTAGATATTTTCACTCTCAGTCCTCTATTTCCTATATGGCTTCAGTAAGCCATCTGACATCAGATCTTCCAAAAAAACGTAAAGATAGACACAGACCACACAGGTCCAAACCTTCCAACAACACTTCCGTTAAGCTAGTCGTCAGTTCTCCGGTCTTCAGTCTGATGCTTTCGCAGCCCCTGATGCCGTATGTGGATTTGCAGGCTGCTACCGAGACTCTTTCAGAGTCCGGTATGCCGCAGAACTCTTCATCGACTAAGGATCTTGCGGTTGTCTCTTCCCTGGATGGGTCTGGAGTCGCTGAACAGGCACCGGCTTCTGAGGAAGTACTTCGCACTACCAATTCTCAACTCAAACCAACGACTTCTTTCACGTCTTCAAGGCTCGGGGGTACGAACCACACCCAAGAAACAGATGACCCCATCTCGGGTACCTGCTTCCTTGCCTCAGTCTCAAATGCTTAAAATGGCGGAAGACCGTATAATGTTGATCAGGGGAAGCCAAGCTGCCCTTTCCAAATGAGAAATTTGTCCACAGTAGTCTTTCCTGAACAGGAGTCCGATGACTCCAATGCCTCTGAATATGAAGACATGCAACCCCTCTTCTCTTATGAGGATTCTGATGCAGAGGAATCCATTCCTACAGCCTCTCCCCCCAAAGATTTTTCCTTTGGGGAAATCCTTCATACTTTAAGGGAGCATTTCCAATAAGAATGTCAGGACTACCCTCAGTCGAAAAAGAGACTTTGGGAATTTTTAGATCTACCACAGCACAGATGCCTGGCCATTTCTCCTGTCCCGATGTTGCGGATGATGATTTCATGAAATCTGATTTGCCTCCTGACACCCTTGTTCCCTCTCCCGGGACACCTGATAGGTATTACAGAGTCACTGACTCTCACAAATTTCTTTTCAAAAATCCTACTACTGACCCTGAGGTTATCTCCCAAGGGCCTAAAGGAATTAAAGCAACTTCTGCTAAGAATCCCACCCCCTCAGGTAGGGATTCCCAAGCATTAGACAGATGGGGTAAAAAAGTAGACACCTCTGTTACTCTTGCTATTAAAGCACTAAATTGTCAGCTCCCTATAATAAAATTCCAGCAGCATACCATGGAACTCCTCAAACAAAAAAATATCAACTTTTCCTGCGTGTGCAGAAAATAGAGTTGCAAGACTTAATGCATTCTGTAAGTCAAGTAACTTAAGCACATCTTACACTGGTTTTGATGCCCTAGAAGCATCTTGCAGGGCAGCAGTCACTGGTTCTGTCCTTAGAAGGCATGCTTGGCTTAAGGAACAGCCCTTGCCAGACCATGTCAAATCTAAACTATTGGATGCACCCTTGCACAAAGACAACTTATTTGGCACCAAGGCAGAGGAGGTCTTAAAAAAGATGGAAGAAGAAGCTAAATCTATGCAGACAGTTAAGGATTTCCTGCAGGTCCAGTCACCCAGGTTCAGTAGGCATTGCCCCTCCAAACACTGGTCCTTTCCTGCCCCCTCCAGGTCATTTCAGCCGAGACCCCCGGGGAGGCAGACCCTCTTGACAACAGCCACAGGCAATGCAGAGATCAGATCAATGGAGTACCTCCTCTTCTAAATCAGCGAGTGCAAAGCCACCTCCTTATAGTAAGAAGTCACAATTGCGCTCCACTTCCACCCCCTCCCTTTGTCCACCTGCACTTGCCCCTGAGAGGAAAGCTCTCTTTCCACGCAAGCACCTGGGCCACCATTACCAACGACCGCTGAGTCCTCAACATTGTGTTCCAGGGATACACATTTTCTTTACACACTCTACCAACCCCAAAAGGTTTCCCAGATCTACCTTCAAACCAGTGGGCAGAGGCCAAAAAGCAAGTCCTTTCCCTGCTCTCCATGAGGACAGTAGAGCACGTTCCTGCAGAACAGATAGGCCAAGGTTTCTACTTCAGGCTCTTCTTGGTACCCAGAAAAGAGGGCACCTGGCACCCCATCCTCGATTTATCCATTTTAAACGCCTTCCTGGTGATACCAAAATTCAAAATACTCACCCTTCAGCAACTACTACCTCTGCTGTCAAAGGATGCCTGGCTAGCCACCCTAGACCTAAAAGAGGCCTACCTACACATCCCAGGCAGGGAATCATGCAGGAAATGTCTACATTTGAGGGCAGGATCTCTGCACTTTCAGTTCACTCCGCTTCCTTTTTGCTTATCTGCTGCTCCCAGAGTTTTCACAAAATGCCTGGCTCCCGCAATTGCTTTTTGCAGGTAAAGAAATAATCAGATTTACCCATACTTAGATGAAAGCCTAATTCAGGCAGACTGTCAGGAAAAGCTTCTCAAGCACCTGGCCTTTGTAAAGGACCTACTGACCTCCCTAGGATACACTTTCAGTGAAAAGAAATCCAAGCTAGTACCCACCCAAAAAATTATATTCCTGGGAGCAAGCCTGGACACAGCATCCCAGATGGCGTTCCTTACACAAGAAAAACAAACTTAACTGACAGCCTGTTTCTCTCAACTAGCCACCAGACCCCAGTTATCTGCAAGGAAAATCCTGCAAGCTCTGGGTTCGTGGCATCTTGCATTCTACTTATTCCATATGCCAGACTGCATATGAGGAAACTTCAGTGGTACCTAAAAAGCCTTTGGTGTCAGCACTCTAAAGACCTGGAAACTCTTATACCAATGATACCTTGCGTAAGGAAAGATTTTCTGTGGTGGGCAGCAGCATGCTACCACAACAAGGGACCGCCCTTCTCACCACCCCACACCTCCCATATCCTCACCACAGACTCATTGGACTATGCCTGGGGTGCACACCTGAACAACAGGTGCTTACAGGGGCAGTGGAGCCCACATCAAATACATCTGCACATCAGCCAAAAAGATACGTTCGCTGTCCAGCACACATTGACAGGTTTCAGACCCCTTCCCTCCCCAGGGGCTCTACTGATCAATACAGGCAAGACCACAGTGATGTGGTATATCAACAACCAGGGAGGGACTCACTCCTACCCTGTATGCAGGCTCGCCATGACCATTTGGCATAGCTTCAGCCATGCAACTACACCTGTTAGCACAGTTCTTGCCAGGCTCTCTAAACTCTCTGGCAGACCGCTTAAGCAGAAATCTTCTGGACCCACACGAATGGCAGCTAAACCAAAGAATTTTCACCCTTATAAGTCAGAAATGGGGCACCACAAAGGTGTAGACCTCTTTGCTTACCACTGCAACCATCAGCTCAGCAAGTTCTGCACCAGGGAGCCTCACTGCAGGGCCTGCTCAAAATAAGAGGAAAAACCAAGGGCAATCCTGATTGCCCCAGACTGGCCACTCCAGCACTGGTACCCCCTGCTGTGCAGCCTGTCCCCTCTACCACCATGGCATCTCCCTCAGATTCCCAACACTCCTGACCCAGAGGGAAGGAGAATTCATGCATCCCCAATTGCATACCCTCAATTTGGCAGCCTGGCTTATTCCATGACCACTGTACAAGCTGCCAATCTCCGTAGACCAGTTCTAGATGTTATACGTAAGGCCAGATGCCCTAGCACTAGAAAGTCTTATGCTGACAAATGGAAAAGATTCTGCACCTGGATCTAGGCTAAGGGAGCCGATACGACACAGCCCTCCCTACTTCTCATCCTGGAATTACCTAGCTGACCTACTACACAGTGGTCTATCCTTTTCCTCCATTAAAATTTATGCCGCTGTTGTCTCTTGTTTCAGCACTGAGCAACCTCTTTTCTCACACCCTCTCATCAAACAGTTCCTCAGAGGGGCTAGCAACTTAAGGCCACCCAGAAGAGCACCTACCCCAGCAGCTTGGAACCTAATCTTTGTTTTAGAAGAGCTCATCCTGCCCCCCTTTGAACCAGCAGCTTTAGCAGAGTTATTTTCTCTCATGGAAGACAGCCTTGCTTCTGGCCATCACTTCAGCAAGAAGAGTATCAGAGCTACAAGTACTAATGGCTGTAGAGCCCTTCATCATTTTCCATGTTGACAGGGTCTCCCTCAGGACTTAACCCATCCTTCGTGCCAAAAGTGGTGTCCAGTGTGGCTCTCAACCAATCCATTCATTTGCCCACCTTTTTCCCTGACCCACAAAACATAATGGGGAATAATACTGCACTCTCTAGATGTGCACAGACGGCTCAGATTCTGTCTAGACAGGACTAAATCATTCAGAAAGACTGATCAGTCGTTAGTCAGCTTTGCTGCAGGAGCAAAGGGCAAAGCCATATCCAAACAAACCATTTCCAAATGGATAGCACACTGCATCCATTTCTGCTACAAGCAACATGGGAAACCTCCCCCTAAGGAGGTCTGAACCCACTCTACCAGAGCAACCTCCACCTCTACAGCTTTCCTGAGAGGAGTCCCCACCAGGGACATCCTGGAGGCTGCAACATGGACATCTGTTCATACCTTCACCAATCCTTACCAGCTGCCTTTCTTCTCCAAATCCAGGGTAGGCTTTGCC